>NW_012100198.1:127913-148781 GCF_000951045.1 Mandrillus leucophaeus | reverse complement strand
TAGATGCAGAAAAGGCCTTCTATAAAATTCAAGAGCCCTTCATGCTAAAAACACTCAATAAACTAGGTATTGGTGGAACATACCTCAAAATAATAAGAACTATTTTTGACAAACCCACAGCCAATATCATATTGAATGGGCAAAAGCTGGAAGCATTCTCTTTAAAAACCAGCACAAGACAAGGATGCCCTCTCTTACCACTCTTATTGAACATAGTATTGGAAGTTATGGCCAGGGCAATCAGGCAAGAGAAAGAAATAAAGCATATTTAAACAGGAAGATAGGAAGTCAAATTGTCTCTGTTTACAGATGACATGATTGTATATTTAGAAAACCCCATCATTTCAGCCCAAAATCTTTTAAAGCTGATAAGCAACTTCAGCAAAGTCTCAGGATACAAAATCAATGTGTAAAATTCACAAGCATGCCGAAACACCAATAATAGACAAACAGAGAGCCAAATTACTAGTGAACTCCTATTCACCATCGCTACCAAGAGAACAAAATACCTCGGAATCCAACTTACAAGGGATGTGAAGGACCTCTTTAAGGAGAACTACAAACCATTGCTCAAGGAAATAAGAGAGGACATAAACAAATGGAAACACATTCCATGCTCATGGATAGGAAGAATCAATATAGTGAAAATGGCCATACTTCCCAAAGTAATATATAGATTCAATGTTGTTCCCATCAAGCTATCATTGACTTTCTTCACAGAATTAGAAAAAACTACTTCAAATTTCACATGGAACCAAACAGGAGCCTGTATAGCCAAGAGAAACCTAAATCAGAAGAACAAAGGTGGAGGCATCACAGTATCTGACTTCAAACTATACTGCAAGGCCATAGTAACCAAAACAGCATGGTACTGGTACCAAAGCAGATATATAGACCAATGGAACAGAACAGAGGCCTCAGAAATAACACCACACATCTGCAACCATCTGATCTTTGACAAACCTGACAGAAACAAGCAATGGAAAAAGGATTCCCTATTTAATAAATGGTGTTGGGAAAACTGGCTAGCCATATGAAGAAAACTGAAACTGGACCCCTTCCTTACACCCTATACAAAAATTAACTCGAGATGGATTAAAGACTTAAACGTAAGGTCTAAAACCATAAAAACCCTAGAACAAAACCTAGGCAATACCATTCAGGACATAGGCACTGGCAAAGACTTCATGACTAAAACACCAGAAGCAATGGCAACAAAAGCCAAAATTGACAAATGGGATTAATTAAATTAAAGAGCTTCTGCACAACAAAAGAAACTATCATCAAAGTGAATAGGCAACCTACAGAATGGGAGAAAAATTTTTGCAATCTATCCATCTGACCAAGGGCTAATATCCAGAATCTACAAGGAACTTCAACATATTTATAAGAAAAAGGCAAACAACCCCATCAAAAACTGGGCAAAGAATATGAACAGACACTTCTCAAAAGGAGACATTCATGTGGCCAACAAACATATGAAAAAAATGTCATCATCCCTGGTCATTAGAGAAATGCAAATCAAAACCACAATGAGATACCATCTCATGCCAGTTAGAATAATGATCATTGAAAAGTGAGGAAACAACAGATGGTGCAGAGGATATAGAGAATAGGAATGCTTTTACACTGTTGGTGGGAGTGTAAATTAGTTCCACCACTGTAGAAGACAGTATGGCAATTCCTCAAGGCTCTAGAACCAGAAATACCATTTGATCCAGCAATCCCATTACTGGATATATACCCAAAGGATTATAAATCATTCTACTATAAAGACACATGCACATGTATGTTTATTGCAAGACCATTTACAATAGCAAAGACTTGGAGCCAACCCAAATGCCCATCAGTGACAGACTGGATAAAGAACATTTGGCACATATACACCATGGAATACTTTGCAGCCATAAAAAAGAATGAGTTCATGTTCTTTGCAGGGACGTGGATGAAGCTGGAAACCATCATTTTCAGCAAACTAACATAGGAACAGAAAACCAAACACCACATGTTCTCACTCATAAGTGGGAGTTGAACAATGAGAACGCATGGACACAGGGAGGGGAACATTACATACTGGGGCCTGTCAGCGGGTAGGGGCAAGGGGAGGGATAGCTTTAGAAGAAATACCTAATGATTGCAGCGCTTAAAACTTAGATGATGGGTTGGTAAGTGCAGCAAACCACCATGGCACATGTATAACTATGTAACCAACCTGCACATTCTGCACATGTATCCCAGAGCTTAAAGTATATATAAAAAAACTCACAGACACCCACAGAGAATGCCATGTATGGTGGAGGCAGAGACTAGAGTGATGAAGCCACAAGCCAAGGAATGCCAAGGATTGCTGGCAACCAGGAATGAAGCAGGGAACAGATTCTTCTTTAGAACCTCTGGAAGGAACCAACCCTGCCAACATTTTGATTTTGGTCTTCTGGCCTCCTGAACTGTGAGAGACTAAATTCTTATTGTTTTAAGCCACCCAGTTTCTAGTAATTTGTTAAGTCAGTCCTAGGAAACTAAAACAGCATACTAGCCTAACTCAAAGTTTCAAAAATCTCTTCCTCTCAACATACATAAATTGAGCACCTAATGTGTGCTCCACAAATAACTGCTAATTTATACCCTTGAAAAGGGAGAGTTAATTGTCTATAATGACATAAATAAGAGGCACTTTCACAATAATTGTAAGCAAAATATATTCGGATGAAGAAAAACCACTTTCTCTTTTTGTAGAAAATACACTATAGTAACATAAATAAGAGGCACTTTCACAATAATTTTAAACAAAATATATTCTGATGAGGAAATGCCGCTTTGCTGTAGTTGCATTTTAAAGAGTTTTATCATGTGAATGTTATATATGAAATATTACTGTCAAAAGAATGGCATAAATGAGGGTTATTAAATTTCATGCTTCAAAAAGATGCTACCCACAGATATAAAGATTTTTATCATTCTTTTGTCAACAGCCATAGCTGTCGCCATGCACCCATCACATTGGCTTTCATTAACTTGACCCTTAACGTGAAAGATACCAATAAGACAACCTGTATTTGTAACACTTATGAGAAAAAACTGATGCAATGTATTTCCTCGGTTGATGAGCTTTCCTGATATTGTAACATGGAGGAAAAAAATGTAATAAAGAATAACAAGTAAAACAGGAATAAGTGAAAATTGCTGTTTTTTTCACCTTGCTTTTTCCAAATTATGAATGCATTTTATTTATAATTTCCTCATGTACTTTTGTATTCATAGTTAAATATGTCATTGAGTTTATGGAAAAATATTAATTGAATGAATTGTCTATAGAAAAATACTTACAATGTGGTCTAAAGGCATTCTTAAGCTGCCATTTTGATGTTCTATCACCCTCTACTGATCAGTGAGACAAATTACATTTAGCCTTTTTCCCCACCAAAATTGGTATCTTTTCCAAGGCTAAAAAAATATTTTTTTGTCCATTTGCTAAATCTATAAAATCTGTTCATAAATAAAAACCCATACTGAAAATAAACAGAGAGAAAGTTATCTGTTTACGTCTCTGTTAGCTCCTCAATGGAAGTTAGAGACTATTTTATATTCATATCCCTAGCAGCCAACATACTGTGTAGCACTGTGTATATACTCAATAAATATTGGCTAAATGAAATGCTGAGGTAATTTGCACAATTGTTGCTGTCTTCATTTATCATTTTTACAAAGTTTTTTATTTCATAAATATCATTACTATGTGGACTTAGTAAAACAGATATTTCTAATCTCTTGATTTCATATAAATGCGAAAGTTATTTTGACTTCAATTTAATTAACAGTTTCAAACCCTATATTAATAGGGTTTTCACTGTGGTTTAACATGGGCATTTTTGTGGTGATCTGTTACTCTGAATAGTTGTACTTTATTCATTGGAGCTTTTTATTGGTTAGATTTACAATCAGTTGGGGGTGGTGGAGAAAACCTGAAATACTAGTGGCTTAAGGTCCAATCCGAGTTTATTTCTGTCACACATAAACCTATATAATACAGGATGACATGAAGTTTCCATAGTCATCAGGATCCTGGATCCCTCTGTGGTTCAGTTCCTAATGCCTAAACTCTGTACACTAAGAGGAATAGATCGGCACAGAGCCTCTCGGATTGTAGATTAGAATAACTGCGTGTCATAGCATAGTGGAGGCTGGTATACTCTGACAAAAGGTTCTGATGTAATGGTCCACTGAAGCTACATAAGATCAGTGTGCTCAATTGTGAGCTACTTGATGCACTGCAAGTTTCACGAATTGATATCCTAAAAAATTGTAATGGCAAATTGGTGCTCATAGTGCCCAGTTTCTCTGGTAACATAGTCTCCCAGTCTCCATAAAAATGATGCTATACCTTCTTCAAATCCCTTCAAACTTCTGGTCCTCACATCCTGTCTTTCTGATCCTCTCTCCCTCACATCCTTACATCCTCACTTTTACCACATGCTTCATTCTTCACTGAAGACATGGAAGCCATTTTATGGGCCTCCTTCATCTTTCTGCTACCATATCTGCAAATTCTTAACCGAATTTGGACCTGTTTTTCAGCTGCATTGGAAGAAGTGTGCCTATAGCTCCAGTTAGCCACAGAGGTGAAGTTGCAGGGATTTACTCAAGGTTATGGTTTTGCCAAATGAATAAGGGAAATAAAAGAGGCATCAGGGAGTAAAGGGATGTGTAAGGTATTGGTTAAGATGATGGATCATGGAATCTAAGTGGGAGTAAGGAAAGAAATGAGAGCACAGTGAGGTGAGGACTGCGATAATGTAGAAACACGAATAAGTTATAGGTCTCCCTTTTCATGTTCTTTGCTTATTCATTACATTATTTGTCTTTTTCTTATTGATTGATCGAATTTCTTATATACTCTGAATGCTATCTTTTGTTAGTTGTAAGGTTTGTATTTTTGTTCTGTGGCTTTTATTTTTCATCTTTCTAATGATGTATTTTGAGGCACAGATGTTTTCAATTTTACCGAATTTGTATTTTATGATTTATGATTTTTTCCCCAAAGACCAGATTACAAGCTTCAAGATTTATTTTTAAAATAATCACATCTTTTATTTGTATAGAATTATGAATTACAAACTATTGTTTTGCTTAATCCTTTTAACTACCATGTGAGACAGAAAGGCTAGAGGATATTAGCTCACATTTTATAGACGAAGAATGGAAACGCTGTACCCATATTTAGTATAAGAGAGAGCTGGGATGTAAGCCCTGGGCTTCCATACCCACAACTGCTTTTCTCCCATGACTTAGTGATACATTATTTTAAAGTAATCTGATTTCACAATGTTTAATTACAGTGTAAGAATAACATCTATAGCACATCTTCCTAATAGGTTACCTCTGGAGCCAGGTTACCTCTGGAGCCAACCAACCTAATTACCTCATAGGCTGAAACGTTTTAAGGCACTGTTATACCTCGAACTCAATTTCCCAGCCATGTTTGAGGGCCCCATGAGCCAAAATTGCAGCAAAACTGACCTGAAAGGACCAGGGAATGCAAGGTGAAGCATGTTTTCAAGTGTAACCTAGGCCTGGCACATCCTCGCCAATTGCTCAGATGGCAAGTGGAGGCAACCAAGTGAAGGGAGTATTGGGAAGGCTCTCTTAGGGGTGGACACTCATGAAAAACACTACAGTGTCAGACCCACTGTTTTCAGGATTAAAATCCTCAGAAGCCCAGTTGCTGGTCTACTCTCTACTACTATATCATTACCAGCAGGAGACTAGAGTCTCCTGAAGTAGACTACTGGAGACTAGAATATGCCAGGAAATGCTAATTAACCTGCCTGGGGCCCAAAAAATCAAACAGCACTAATTTTATCTATGCCAAACTGAGAAAATGGTTCATTCCTTTTTGATCTGGGTTTAAAGGAGAGTGCTGATCGTCAGAGAAACCAGGACATTCTACCCTGAAGCCCAAGAGAAGATACGACAGGCATTTCCCAGAGTTATAGATGGTGCAGGGGGCAACACAATCTGCCATAGTGAAGGGAAAAAGCTGTCTTGGTAAGCTTTGGTCTTCCATGGGACATGGAACCAGAGACGAGCAAGATCAGGGCCTGGATGACCAATCCTCATAAGAGCAGGACTTCCTCACATAAGGTACATAGGTCCCTGAGGAGAAGGGTCTAAACATCCTGAAACTGCAAGCAAAATTTTGAGTACATACATGTTTTTCTGGTGAACGGGTCCTTCATTCTCAAATCCTGAGCTTTTAGAGAAAAGGACTAAGCTAGTTGCAGGCTATGATACAAAAGCCAGCAGGTATACTAGATCCAGCCAGGTCTGAGCACTCTCAAAGACATCAGTGAAAAGTTGGAACATAGACTCACAAGAGACAACCCACCACTTGTTTTTGTGCCCGTCTTCCTAATTGTATTTCAAGTCTTTTCAAAACAAGGCCCTAGGAACTCTCAGATTCAATTATGTCCTTGGGCTTGGTCCACTGCTGCAGGAGTCTTAGGGGGCCTTGTGCAAATGTGACACAGCAGGACTCCTTTCATGACATGTGGTTATTTCAGAGGAGGCGACAGCCAGTGTAGGAAACACTGGAATGTTTCCTTGGAGCTGGACTGTGATGAGAGGTGCCTGCCATGTACATAACTTGCTGTAGTTTCATTGACTCTTCTCTTCCAGTTTTTGAAGATAAAGCAGGAAATACTCTTCCTTCAAGATACAATTCCAGTTGTTATTTTTGATAACAATTCAAAAAAACAGAAACACATGCTTCCAATGCACCATGCATTCAGGTATTCTGGGTCTAGTTCAGCTGGTGAATGAGCTGATTGATGCATTTACTCTGATAGCCAGGCGAGCCCATCTCCTGGAAGAACCTCACTCTATTCTTGGTAGCGTGATGGGCCACCAAGAGCTGGGAAGGGTGCAGGAACCATGAGATCTCCTGGAAATACTTCCTTGGGAAGGCAATATCATAAATGAAGTCTTCTAAGCAAATGACACCAAACTTCCTCAGGTGCTCCTAACTGTGTTGTCTGTTGGAGAGAGAGTCTTATTCTTGACCTTGGCTTATCCATGTTTGAAGATGAGTTCCCAGATGGGCTTCAGATTTTGAAATCCCCAGGTCATATTAGATTCCAATATATACAACAGTTTTAGGCTCTGGAGGTGACTTTTACAAAGACACCACTAAAAATTTTCTTTAGGTGAACCATTTTCTTCTTGCAGTGGTTCTGTGCACCAGTAAACTCATGCTATTAATTTTCAGGATGTGTACAACAAAGGCCAGGGAATGTTTATTTGGCAATTCCAAGGCATGAGGTTTCACTTCTAGTCATCTGAGAGGCATCTTGTTGTGTTTCTGCCGCCAGAAACCATGTAGGAATGCTTCCAGTTGCTTACACCTGAGGCCATTTCTTTTTTTTTTTTTAGAAGTGTATTCTTTGCCTGAGTGGCTTTGAGGATAATAATGCACTAAATAATATTTGCTTCTGTATCTTTTCAAACTTTCCAGTTGATCCTTATTTTCTTTATTCCTTTAAAGAAGTGATTGATACTTCAGAAATTTATCGATGCTCTCAAGTTAACAGGTATAAATATTTCTAAAAAAGAGGCAGAGAAGATTCTTGAAAGGTCAGCCCTTATATATGTATGTATATATTAAACTTAATTTTTATTATTATTAATTTTATTATCTCTAAACCCTTTTTAGTGATAAAAGTGATGACTATGGAAATGTTAGAAAAATACGAATAAATGGCTTTTCATTATTGAACATCTGTGTGCTAGCACTCTTCTAAGAATATTACATACATTATCTCATTTAATCCTCACTGGACTTTAGAGGCAAAGTCTAATATTTTTCACAGAAGAGGAAATTGTTGACAAGTGAGGTTAAGTAACTTTCCCAAGGTCACCATAATACAATCACCCAAATGTTAACCTGGTATCATTTTAGTGTATATATTTATTGCTTTTTATAAGATTATGTCCTTTATATTTATCAAGTTTGATCCTTTTTGCTGGGCATGTACTAGCGAATGAGGATGCAATGGTAGCCTGGCCCTTGTGCCTGTCCTTACAGAGCTGACAGTCCACTGTGTGTGTGCGTGTGTGTGTGTGTGTGTGCACGTGTGCTAACAGTGAACAGGCAGTTGCAATGTGGCAAGGATTGTGACAGAAATACATAGAAGAACAACAAAGAAAAGTATCTTATCGGGATAGTGCTGAATTTTATTAAACTATATAAATGTGTCATTTGATCTATTTACGTAATGAATTATAGTAATAGATTTTCTCATGTTAAACATTCCTGAAATAAAACTAACTTGTTAAGAACTATTTTATACAGAACAATAAAGAGAATAATATAACCAAAAACCATACCTACCACTGGGTTTATAATATTTAACATTTTACATATTTGACTCAGATTTTTAAAAATAAAATATTATAGGCAGCAAACATTTTCAATGTATTATTCTCTAAACCCATTTCCTCCATTCCTGCCAGAAGTAGCTACTATTCTGAACTTATCATTCTCATATAGATTTTTATATTTGCGTACATTTTACTATAGATACACTCTTAAAATATAGGATATTGTTTTTTATGCCTTAAGCTTTTAAATGGTGACATACTGGATTTTTTATGACTATTTTCTAATCCTTCAATTTTTGGAGATTTATTTATGTCAATGCATATAGCTCTAGTTCAATCATTTTAACCACTGTACGGTTCCATTTAATAAATATAACTCAATTTACTTATGAATTCTGATGGTGGTTATTTAGGTTAAAAGTTTCTTTTTTTGCCAATATAATATAATATAATACTGCAATGGATATTCTTGTGTACATCTCCTTGTGTATTACTTGTGGTGGAATTGTTTGGTCATAGGCTTTACAGACATTTACCTTTCTTTTTTTTATTATACTTTAAGTTCTAGGGTACATGTGCACAATGTGCAGGTTTGTTACATATGTATACATGTGCCATGATGGTATGCTGCACCCATTAACTCGTCATTTACATTAGGTATATCCCCTAATGCTATCCCTTCCCCCTCCCCCACCCCACGACAGGCCCCAGTGTGCGATGTTCCCCACCCTGTGTCCAAGTGTTCTCATTGTTCAGTTCCCACCTATGAGTGAGAACATGTGGTGTTTGGTTTTCTGTCCTTGTGATAGTTTGCTCAGAATGATGGTTTTCAGCTTCATCCATGTCCCTACAAAAGACATGAACTCATCCTTTTTATGACTGCATAGTATTCCATGGTGTATATGTGCCACATTTTCTTAATCCAGTCTGTCATTGATGGACATTTGCATTGGTTCCAAGTCTTTGCTATTGTGAATAGTGCCACAATAAACATACGTGTGCATGTGTCTTTATGGCAGCATGATTTATAATCTTTGGGTATATACCCAGTAATGGGATGGCTGGGTCGAATGGTATTTCTAGTTCTAGATCCTTGAGGAATCGCCACACTGTCTTCCACAATGGTTGAACTAGTTTACACTCCAACCAACAGTGTAAAAGCATTCCTATTTCTCCACATCCTCTCCAGCACCTGTTGTTTCCTGCCTTTTTAATGGTCACCATTCTAACTGGTGTGAGATGGTATCTCATTGTGGTTTTGATTTGCATTTTTCTGATGGCCAGTGATGATGAGCATTTTTTCGTGTGTCTGTTGGCTGCATAAATGTACAGATATTTAACTTTAATTAAATATCCCAAATTGCTCTTCAAAGTAGTTGTACCACTTTATATTCCTACCAAAAATGTATTTCCATTCCAACACTTGGTACTGTAGTATTCTAATATTTTAATATTTTCCAAACCTATGGGTCAGAAATATTATCTCATTATTTTTAATGTAACTAAATGTAATTAATTATATTCGTTATTACTAGTAAAACTAATTATCTCTTCATATATTTGCTGGCCATTTGGATATTCCTTTTCTGTGAATTACCTGTTCATTCCTTTTGTCAATTTTTCAGTGGGATTGGTTGTCTTTTTCTTAATAGCTTGTAGGTGTTCTTTCTAAATTCTGGATATTAATCCTACGTTAATATTATGCAATATGAATATCTTTTCCCAGTTTGTTGCTTATTTAAAAAAATTTTTTTCAGTGTTTTTTTTGTTGTGCAGACATTTTAAATTTTAATGTAGTTTTATTTGTCTCTTTTTCTTATATGGTTGTGCTTTTGACATATTGAGAAATTCTTCCTTACCCTGGGGCATGAAGATATTCATCAATATCTTATTTAAATTTTTTGATATTTCATATTTAGTTCTTTAATTCAGCTGTAATTGATGTTTGTGTGTGGTGTGAAATAAGGATTCAATTTCATTTTTTTCCTCTATAGTCAGTTGTCCTATCACCATGTATTGGTTAGTCCCATCCTTTTCCTACAGATTTGAAATGCTTACCTCTAGTCATATATTAAATTTTCATCTGTGTATGGATGTATTTCTGGTTTCCTTTTCCTGTTATATTAGTTGTTGTCTACTGTGTATCAATACCACATGTCTTAATTACTATCGCTGTATAATACCTCTTGATATCTGGACTTGCATTCATCTCCAGTAGTGTCAATGCTATTTTTGACCCTTTCCTCTTCTATATGAATTTTAAAATCAGATTGTTTAGGTATATACATGTGCATACACATGCACACACACACACACACACACACACACACACACACACACATATATATATGATTTTTGGAATTTTGATGGCAATTTATTGAATTTATAGCTTAATATTGGGGAGAACTGACGTATTTATGATGTTTCATCCTCTATTTCTTGAACATTTTATGTGTCTTCATTTTTTAGATCTTTTCTTTTTTAAACAGAAAAGAACAGAAATAACATTATTGGAAAATATCCATTGGATCTGGCATTTGGGAGATTTCTGGGGATCTCAGTGAAAGGAGTTTGAGTAGGGTGGTAAAGGGTTAAGTCAGGTTGCATAGGGCTGTTGAGTGAGTGAGGGTGAGGATGTGAGGACTGTGGTTTAAGAGAAATGGTTAATGTGGGTATGTGGTTTAAATTTAAATGATACGGAAAGACAAGTCTTTTTAAATATTATTTTTATTATCATTTGGAGGATAGGAGAGATCTGAGAAGTAGCCATCAGAGAAGGACATGTTGGATCTGTTATAGAGACAGGAGATGACTGATTGGGAGAAAAAGGTTCCAACAGCTCAAGACAGAGAGTCCTTGAATAAGACTCAATATTTCAACCTCTGAGTGTAAAGCACAAGAGGTGGCGATGAAGAGTGGATTTATTTATTGTCTAACAAATATTTATTGAGTGTCTGTGATACGCCTGTCATTTATCTAGGTGCTAAGGATGCAGTAGTGAAGGAAATAGGCCAAAATCTTCGCTCTCATAGAGCTCACCATAAACAAGAGGAGAAAAACAATTAACTAAATAAATAATTAAGCTATGTTAGATGATGAAAAGTGCTAAGGGGAAATAAAACAGAAGAGGGAGACTCGTGTGTGTGTGTGTGTGTGTGTGTGTGTGTGTGTTGGGGAAATGCAATTTAACTGTGGTGAGTACGGAAGTCTTGAAAGTGACATTTGAGTAGAGATATGAAGGAAGTAAGAGAGGGAGCTATGATGATCTTTGGGGGAAGAGCTTTCCAGGCAAAGGAAATGGCAACAGCAAAGGGTGAAGTAGGCAGTGTCTCTGACAGGGTTAGGGCATTGAGAGGAGGCCAGTGTGTGCAGAATAGAGTGAATTAGGGAGAGCATGGTAGAAGATGAAATCTAGAGGTAATAGGAGGCCAGATCACATAAGGCTTGCAGGAAATTGTAAGAACTTTGGTTTTTACTCGGTTAAGTCATTGGGTGGTTTTAAACAGAGCTGTGACATGATCTAACTTAAGTTTTAACCGTGTCATTCTGGCTGGTGTACTGAGAATAGTTTGTCGGGGCAAGGGTGAAACAGAGAGACCAATTAAGACAGTGCTGCAATAATAACAGACAAGATTTTAGGATGGCTTGCACCAGGATGGAGGAAGGTGAGAAGTGAGTGGATGCTGGATAGAGTTTGAAATTTTGACAAGATTTACTTCTGGATTATGTGTGGGGCATAAAAGAAAGTGAATAGTTAAGGATACTACCAAAGTTTTTGGTCTGAGCATCTAGGAGGCTGTAGCTGCCTTAATGTATTGAAATGAGTAAGACTGTGAGAGGAGCAGATTTAAGATGGAGTAGATCTCAGAGTCCTATTTTGTTCTCAAGTTTCAGATGCTAATCAGACCTCCAAGTAGAGATATCAAGTAGGTATTTTGAAATAAGTCTGGAGTTCAGATTTGGGAGTTACGGGCTTGTAGATGATGTTTGAAGCCATGAGAATGGCTGAGATGACCAGGGAGGGAGTACAGTATGCTGAGTCCTGGTATGCTCTAATGTTAATGTGGCAAGGGAAATGAGGAGAAACCAGGGAAGGAGAATAAGAGGAAAGAAGCAGAGAGAAAGGAAGAAAACCAGGAGAATACTATGTTCTGGAAGCCAAATAAAGAACACATTTGAGAGAGGAGACAGTTCTGTCTGTCAAATGCTGATAGACTAAGTTGAGGACAGAGAATGGACCTCTGGATTTAGTGCCATGGAGGCCACTGGTGGAGTAATAGTGGTGAGAGCCTGAGAGTGGGCTCAAGAGAGAATTACAAGAAGAAGGTGGACATGCAAGGGAAACAAGTCTTTAAGGGGTGTTGCTGCAAAGGCAAAGAGAGATAAAGGTGATAGTGGGGAAAGTGGGGTCAAGAGGTTTTTTGTTTTTGTTTCTTTAAAGATGAGATTGCTTGCACACTCATATTTCAGGGAGAAATAGGGAATGACATGGCCTGAAAGTGAGTATCAGGAATTCACTGGATGGCCTGAGGAGATGCATGAAGTTTAGCAATAGTTGCTGATGAAAGTGAGAAAGGGATTGACTGAGACAAGAACCTGGGAGACAGAGGTTGCAGTGAGCTGAGATCATATCACTGCACTCCAGCCTGGGACACAGAGCAAGACTCCATCTAAAAAAAAAAAAAAAAAAAAAGAATTAACAAACCCTTTTAATTTGTTTTAAATATTTTTAAGTTTTAAAAAGTGTTTACTGGCTAACACGGTGAAACCCCGTCTCTACTAAAAAATACAAAAAACTAGCCGGGCGAGGTGGCGGGCACCTGTAGTCCCAGCTACTCAGGAGACTGAGGCAGGAGAATGGCGTAAACCTGGGAGGCGGAGCTTGCAGTGAGCTGAGATTCGGCCACTGCACTCCAGCCCGGTCGACAGAACAAGACTCCATCTCAAAAAAAAAAAAAAAAAAAGTGTTTAAAGTTCGTAATTCCTAGTAGGAAAGCATTATCTCCATGAATACCCTAATGGCAAACCACTGTAAAATGCTTTAGTTGCATTTGGGGTAGATGGGTAGGGATTATCTTCAAAGCACCCCAGCTGTCTTGATAAGGTCAGAGGTACACTGGTTTGCATTATTGCAGCATCCATTAGGTGATCTAGATTGCTTTTCCTTTAGCAAGGGCTTTATTTATCAGAAGGGCATTACGCTTGATCTCCAAATTTGGCTGACAATTTACAGATGAGATTCATAACCTTCAGGTTGCTCTGGCATTTTGATGTATTTTCTGGGTTCTGGGCCACATCCTGGAAGACCACCATAATTTCTGAACACTGCATGGCTGTGAGAACCTCTGGTCACTAAGAATTTTAAGTCCAGGCATTCCTGCCATTCCAGATATGTCCCCACCCATTCCAAGCATTTCTCTAAGAAAATTACCAGGCATTCTCCCAGAAAGCCACTTGGAAAAGAGCCTTACTGAGCTCCGGATCATCTTCTGGCTTCTTCCTCCCTCTGGGCTCTCTCATGCTTTTCTTAAGAGCCTTCTTAACCCTTTCTATTCTTTCTTTGATCTCTTGCTCTTCACGTTTTCACTCATACTTTCTCCAATGTTTTATAATTTTCTAGGCCCTAGGTTTGAACTTCTTTCAGCATTTTACTAGCATCTTCATCATAATCCAATTTCCAGGCAAGGGCAAGGGCATGGGCTGCTTCTTCCCAAAGACCCAGAAGTCTCTGTGTGTTTTCTCACCACTTGTAAGGCTGAAATGAATCAGGATTTATCTCAATAGCTCTGTCACGGTCTTGAATGGCAGAATTGGGCTTCTATAATTTGATGAAGACACTGGCTCTCTTGGCACACAGAATGGCCAAGTGAGGATTCAGCTTAATGGCATCTGTGAATGAGCCAATGGCTTTTTGCAGATCACCATCATTTACGGTTTCAGTGGCAACCACTTTCTTACCATTTGCTGATCCATCATCTCCTCTGTTTTCTCTGCATTTTTCATCTCCCATTTCTTGAGGGGCATCAGTATCTTGTTCAGTCACACCATCATTATGAATTTCTAGATCAGTTTTCTCACTTGACGGTTCATCTGTCTTTACGTTTTCTTTCTGTCTTCTTGCTCTCTGTTTTTCCTTCCTTGATATTTTCTTCTGATTTAGCTTTCTGAATATCAGGTGGTACTTTACCCCCCATGCTCTTCACCCATTCCCTCAGGAAGTGCATTTCCTTGGTGTGCAAAACACCCGGATCCTGCTTTCACAATTTCATGAAGGCCCCAGGCTTGCTCACTTGGTGGGGGTCCGTGGTCAAGAGGTGGAGGGCGAAGCTTGGGGACTGTGGCCCAATTCCAGGCACAGGAGCTGGCTCAGCATGACCATGCAGAAGGGTTTTCTTCAAATTCTTAACTGCATTTAGGGATTTGAGAAATTCTTCAATGAGAATTCCTAATATTCTTTTTTTTCCTTTTTAAAAATTTTTATTTTGTTTTAAGTTCTGGGATACAGGTGCAGAACGTGCAGGTTTGTTACACAGGTATACATGTGCCATAGTGGTTTGCTGTACCTATCAACCTGTCATCTAGGTTTTAAGCCCTGCATGCATTAGGTATTTGTTCTAATGTTCTCCCTCCCCTTCTCCCACACTCCCTGACAGGCCCCAGTGTGTGATATTCCCCTCCCTGTGTCCATGTGTTCTCGTTGTTCAATTCCCACTTGTAAGTGAGAACATGCGGTCTTTGGTTTTCTCTTCCTGTGTTAGTTTGCTGAGAATGATGGTTTCCAGCTTCCTCCATGTCCCTGCAAAGGACATGGACTCATTCTTTTTTATGGCTGCATAGCAGAGAATTCCTAAAATTTTTTAAATTGACTTGAGTCAGGGACAGTGGCACTTGCCTGTGGATCCAGCTACTCAGAAGGTTGAGGTGGAAGCATAGCTTGAACTTGGAAGTTCAAGACTAGCCTGGGCAACATAGTAAGACCCTGTCTCAAAAAAAAGTTGGCTTCAAAACTATTATTTCGTATTAATGGGAGTTATATTTCCATGGATATATGGACATCTTGATATTTTGGATACTGGATATTTTATAGCCATAGAAAATGTATATTGTCTTATAAGATCCATAACCAAAAAGGGTAATTGTCAACCATTCTTTGCTAGAGAACATACAAGAAGTTACAAAATGAGGTTATAAGACAGAAAGAAGGAGAAATGTTTAAGGAGAAACGTTTAAGAAGAAATACTAGAAAATTGGGATGCGGTACTACTGACTTACAAGTTCTGTAGTTCTTTGTAAACTTATTTAATAGTCTAATAGCTCTGGGTTATAGGAATTATTCTCACATAAACTGAAGTTCAGAGATGTTAAGTGGACTCTATATCATAAAAGTAACAACAGGAAGAACTCAACTATAACCTAACTTTTCTGACTTTAAGAATATGTCATTTCGATAATGTTTTTTGAAATATATGAATCATAATTTATATTTGAGCATATTCTTCTTAAATAATATACAGCACGGATATTGATGGGTCAATGACAGTGAATTGGGTTGAATGGAGGAAGTATTTTTTACTTAAACCTGCAAAAAAAGATGTTGAAGTTGCCCAGTACCGGAATCATTTTACTGAAAGTGGTCTCTTTCTTACTATTGGTATATTTTATGCTATGCGTCGTGGGCATTAAAATGTAATACATTATAAACTGTTAGATTTGCTAGTGAGATCTTGCTGATTAAACAAGTGATGCTATAGAATGTTGTTTCCTTAGAAATTTGTACAATGCCAAGAATTGGCATATAATATCTACTTCAACCAAAGTCTCAACTTGCAAAAAGCATCCATTTATTGAGAACAACTACATTCTTAAGAGTTGATTACTGCCAGGCACGGTGGCTCACGCCTGTAATCCCAGCACTTTGGGAGGCTGAGGCGGATGGATCACGAGGTCAGGAGATCGAGACCATCCTGGCTAAATCCCGTCTCTACTAAAAATACAAAAAATTAGCTGGGCGTAGTGGCGGGCACCTGTAGTTCCAGCTACTCAGAAGGCTGAGGCAAGAGAATGGCTTGAACCCGTGAGGCAGAGCTTGCAGTGAGCCAAAATCGTGCCACTGCACTGCAGCCTGGGCGACAGAGCAAGACTCTGTCTAAAAAAAAAAAAAAAAAGTCGGTTACTCCTACTCAGCACACCATCACACTGTATGATAGTTGCCTATTTACTTACCTGAAAGTAGGAATTGTGAATTGCAGATTTAGATAATGCTTTCCCAATATTTACTGGATGAATGTATAAACCATAACTGGAATTCTCTTGAAAGAATGGTAAGGCACATAGTCATATATATATCATAGTCTGCATAGCATTTGTCTCCAAGTACTCTTAGAGATCTATGCTTCAAAATGTCTTAAAATTTGAGGCCGGGCATGGTGGCTCATGCCTGTAATCCTAGCATTTGGGAGGCTGAGGAGGGCAGATCACCTGAGGTCAGGAGTTCAAGACCACCCTGACCAATATGGCGAAATGCCATCTCTACTAACCAAAATTAGCCTGGCTTGGTGGCACATGCCTGTAATCCCAGCTACTTGCGAGGCTGAGGCAGAATTGCTTTAACCTGGGAGGCGGAGGTTGCACTGAGCCCAGATCACACCATTGCACTCCAGCCTGGGCAACAAGAGTGAAACTCTGTCTCAAAAAAAAAAAAAAAAAAAAGTCTTAAAATTTAAAAGGTTTTAAAAAATTTCTTAAAAATGTTGCTTGGTGATTCCCAGTTATAATCTACACTGTTCTTCTGTGTACTACAATATGCTTCTACAACTCTAAGGTAGGGATTATTATTCCTATGTTATAGATGAGGAAACCAAGGCAGAGAGAGGTTAAGTAACTGGCCTTTTCTTTTTTTAAATTTTTTTGAGACAGAGTTTCTCGCTCTGTTGCCCAGGCTGGAGTGTGGTGGCGTGATCTTGGCTTACTGCAACCTCCCAGATTCAAGCAATTCTCCTGCCTCAGCCTCCTGAGTAGCTGGGATTAGAGGCATGTACCACCATGCCCAGCTAAATTTTTTGTATTTTTAGTGGAGACAGGGTTTCACCATGTCTGACTGGTCTCGAACTCCTGACCTCAAGTGATCTGCTCGCCTCAATCCCCCAAAATGCTGAGATTACAGGCATGAGCCACTGCACCCAAGTAACTGGCCTCTAAAGGTAAGGAGGCTAGTGTAACATTTAAGCTCATGAACTCTAGAATCATACTTCCGGAGTGTGCTTCTTAGTGCCCCTACTTAGTATCCCTGTGACCTTGGGGACATCATTTAACCTTTCTAAGTCTCGTTTTTTTGAACTGTAGAGGTGATATTACCTACTCCATAGGGCTGGTGAGAGGATTCATGAGACAATTGTACTAAAATACTGAATACAGTACCTTGTGAACAGGAAATAATTAATGCATGCTGGTCAGTGGTCAGAAGCAAGGACTCTGGAGCTAGCTTGCTTGAGTTCAGATCTTAGTTCCACCTTTACAAGCTGTGACCCCTCTTTACTTCAGTTTCCTAATGTTTGTAAAATGATCTATGGACAGTACCTACACCTTAAGTTGTTTTGAGGATTAAACTAGTTAATATAGGTAAAGCACTTACAACAGCAGCTGACACATGTTAAACACCGTAAGTATTAGCTATTATTATCAATTATTGGTAGGAAATAAAGAACCTTGAACTGAAACTTGTATTTCAAATCTGTGACATCTATTGTTTCTTTATGAAAACTATGTTTTTTTCTTTCATTTTTCTTTAATATTAGGACTTTCTTTTAATAGTCTATGTATTTAAGAAAAAGTTGCAATAAATACCAACCTGCCACTATCCTATTTTCTATAACTCCCCAAATCCCAAGATGCCCAAGTCAAGTATATGAAAGCTAAGCCTAACTTAACTCCTTTTAACTGCCTTCTAAGGAAACTGAACTAAGTGAAAACAAGTTTTGCATGAAGCTCTATAGCTTTTCCTATATCTTTAAGAGATTGCTCTGAGAAAGAGAGATGATCAGTAGAATCACATTACTATTGACAGGTAGAAAAATCAAAGACATTCCACTATAGCCTTAGCTTGAATAGCGTGTTTTCTTAACTCTTACCACATTACTTACGACGCTCTTCAGTTACCAACATTATTTTAATTTAAAACATATGTAATCATTAAGCGAATACGTTATCTTTTTGGTACTTTTTCCTCTGTACTCTTAAAGATGATTAAAGGAAATTCAAGTCAATGAAAAAATACATTTGTTGTCTATGCCTACCATAGGATAAGTTTTCTGTTTGATAATGAAGATAAAAGGAAGATAAATACATGGGAAATAGCTATTTTGAAGATTAAATGACATATTGTCTGTGACAATCTAATAAAGAAATATAAATTAAATTCAATAAACTGTCTTTTTAAGTGTAGTGCTAACAAAGGGTGCGTCATTTGTTCCAGGGGCACCTTGACTGTTTGGCTTATAGTAATTTCATGAGAAACAAATAGGTTTGGCAGTATAGCTATACAGCAAAGAAGTAGAAAACAGCCCGTTTTCAGGGTGGAATACAGAGTGCAGGCTCTGGATTCAGGCTGCTTTGGTTCAAATCCTGGCTCTGCCACTTACTGGGTGAATTGGGGTAAATTAGTTAATCTCTCTGGGCCTTAGTTTTCTTAACTCTAAAACTGGGATGATAATACTTCTCAGGGTTATTATGAAAATTAAAAATGACACATATAGCTTTAATATAGTACTGACTTTGCTCTGCAAATGTTAGTTTTTATATATGTAACAGATACTAACCTATTTTTTAGTCACATTATTGCTAATGACTATGCATAGCATAGGCACTGGACGCCCAAATGCCACCAAAGAGTCTGTGTTTTACAACTGATAATACCAGTAACTAACATTCACTGAGTCTCTTTTAGTGCGAAGCACTGTGATAAGTGCTTTATGTATTTTTAAGTCATTTAATCTTAAGAACTCAACAAAGTAGGTATTACTATTGTCTCCATTTTGCATTTGAGGAAATTGAGACCCAGAGAGATCATTCAATTAGGAAATCAGGAGGTCAGAATTTGAATTCTATCTGGCTCCTGAGCCCAGGTCCTTAATCATGACAAATGTTATCAAACTTCTGGGCCCTCAAAATATTCCTACTTTATGATATATGTGTAGCAGAGCTTACTATCTGCTTTGGGCATTACATAGAAAGACCTAATTTTTTGTCACTTCCACCATAGGTAAAGATGTAAAAGGAAACTGCTTTAAATGTGTGTTGTATATTTTATATCTGTTTCATTAAAAGTAAAGAGTCTGACTGAAGATATTAGGTTGGTGCAAAAGTAATTGTGGTTTCTACTATTACTTTCTTACTTCTTTTTTGAGACGAAGTCTTGCTCTGTCACCCAGGATGGAGTACAGTGGCATGATCTTGGCTCACTGCAACCTCTATCTCCCAGGTTCAAGTGATTCTCCTTCCTCAGCCTCTGGAGTAGCTGGGATACAGGCGCATACCACTGCACCCAGCTAATTTTTGTAGTTTTAGTAGAGATGGGGTTTCACCATGTTAGCTAGGCTGGTCTCAAACTCCTGACCTTAAGTGATCTGTCTGCCTTGGCCTCCAAAAGTGCTGGGAGTACAGGCGAGAGCCACCATGCCTGGCCTCTTTTCTTAATTTTTATTTTTATTTTTAAGTTCCAGGGTGCATGTGCAGGATGTGCAGATTTGTTGCACAGATAAATGTGTGTGATGGTGATTTGCTATACCTGTCAACCTATCACCTAAGTATTAAGCCCAGCAAGCATTAGCTATTTTTCCTAATACTCTCCCTCCTCCCACCCACCTCCCAACAGGCCCCAGTGTGTGTTGTTCCCTTCCCTGTGTCCATGTGTTCTCATTGTTCAGCTCCCACTTATAAGTGATAACATGCAGTGTTTGGTTTTCTGTTCCTGTATTAGTTTGCTGAGGATAATGGCTTTCAGCTTCATCCATGTCCCTGCAAAGGACATGAACTCATTCCTTTTTATGACTGCATAGTATTCCATGGAATATATGTATCATATTTTCTTTATCCAGTCAATCATTGATGGGTATTTAGGTTGATTCCATGTCTTTGCTCTTGTGACATGTGTTTGCTGTAGTGCTGCAGTGAACATATGTATGCATGTATCTTTGTAATAGAAATATTTATATTCCTCTGCAATATAAATATTTATATTTATATTCCTCTATAGCAAGTAATGGAATTTGAGTCAAACGGTATTTCTGGGTCTAGATCTTTGAGGAATCATCACACTGTCTTCCACAATGGGTGAACTAATTTATAGTCCTACTAACAGTGTAAAAGTGTTCCTATTTCTCTGCAACCTCTCCAGCATCTGTTGTTTCTTGACTTTTTAATAATTGGCATTCTGACTGGCGTGAGTTGGTATCTCATTACGGTTTTGACTTGCATTTCTCTAATGATCAGTGATGT
>NW_012100198.1:125806-127863 GCF_000951045.1 Mandrillus leucophaeus | reverse complement strand
GGAATGTTCTTCCATTTGTTTGTGTCCTCTTTTATTTCATTGAGCAGTGGTTTGTAGTTCTCCTTGAAGAGGTCCTTCACATCCCTTGTAAGTTGGATTCCTAGATATTTTATTATCTTTGTAGCTATTGTGAATGGGAGTTCACTCATGATTTGGCTCTCTGTTTGTCTGTTATTGGTGTATAGAAATACTTGTGATTTTTGCACATTGATTTTGTATCCCGAGTTGCTTATCAGCTTAAGGAGATTTTGGGCTGAGATAATGAGTTTTTCTAAGTATACAATCATGTCATCTGCACACAGGGACAATTTGACTTCCTCTTTTCCTAATTGAATGCCATTTATTTCTTTCTCCTGTCTGATTGTCCTGTCTAGAACTTCCAACACTATGTTGAATATGAGTGGTGAGAGAGGGCATCCCTGTCTTGTACAAGTTTTCGAAGGAAATGCTTTTAGTTTTTGCCCCTTCAGTATGATATTGGCTGGGGGTTTGTCATAAATAGCTCTTATTATTTTGAGATACATCCCATCAATACCTAGTTTATTGATAATTTTTTAGCCTGAAGGGCTGTAAATTTTGTTGAAGGCGTTTTCTGCATCTATTGAGATAACCATGTGGTTTTTGTCTTTGATTCTGTTTATATGATAGATTACATTTATTGATTTGCGTATGTTGAATTAGCCTTGCATCCCAGGCATAAATAGAACTTGATCGTGGTGGATAAGCTTTTTGATGTGCTGCTGGATTCAGTTTGCTAGTATTTTATTGAGGATTTTTGCATCAATGTTCATCAGAGATATTGGTCTACAATTCTCATTTTTTTGTTGTGTCTCTTCTAGGCTTTGGTATCAGTATGACGCTGGCCTCATAAAATGAGTTAGGGAGGATTCCCTCTTTTTCTATTGATTGGAATAGTTTCAGAAGGAATGGTACCAGCTCCTCTTTGTACCTCTAGTAGAATTCGGCTGTGAATCCGTCTGGTCCTGGACTTTTTTTGGTTGGAAGGCTATTATTGCCTCAGTTTCAGAGCCTGTTATTGGTCTATTCAGGGATTCAGCTTCTTCCTGGTTTAGTCTTGGGAGGGTGTATGTGTCCAGGTCTTTTGCTATTTTTAAATGATCTTTGTAATTTCATTTCTGATTATGAAACTGGCACATATTTACCATATAGAAAAACATAGGAGACCACAGAGGAAAAAATGCTCATGATTTCACTTTCCAGAGATTTAAGTGTATAAGTTGAGTATCCCTAATCTGAAAATCTGAAATACAATTTATTGTTAAGTAGTGATCTCATGTCCTGTAACCCTGATGAACTTATTAATTCTAGTAGTATTTTGGTACATTCCTTGAGGTTTTCTCCATATGAGAACATATAATCTTCAAATAGAGGTAGTTTCACTTCTTCTGTTCCAATCTGGATACTTTTATTTCATGCTCTTACCTAATTGTCCTGGCTACTATCTCTAGTACAACATTGAATATAAGTGGTGAGAGTGAATGTCTTTGTATTATTCCTAATCTAAAGGTTAAAACATTTGGTCTTTCACCACTAAACATGATGTTAGCTGAGGATTTCTCACAGATGTCCTCTCTCAGGTTGTGGAAGTTTGCTTCTATTCCTTGTTTGTTGAAAGAATACTGAATTTTGTCATATGTCTTTCCCACATCTATTGAGATGATCACAGTAATTTTGGTTTATTTTCTACTGTTACTACATTAGTTGGTTTTCAGATGTTAAACTAACCTACTATCCCTGGGATAAATTCCACTTGGTCATCATGTATAATTTATGCAGATGTTATTGGATTCAGTTTGCTAATATTTTGTTGAGGATTTTGTGTCTATATTTAAGACTATATTCATTTGTAGTTTTCTTGCGATGTCTTAGAGTGTTGGGGTAATACTGGCCTCATAGAATAAGCTGGGAAGTGTTCTCTCTTCTATTTTTGGAAGAGTTTGTGAAAAATTGATATTAACTCTTCTTTAGATATTTGGTAGGATTTAGCAGTGAATCCGTCTGGGCCCAGGCTTTTCTTGGCATGTATTTTTTTTTTT
>NW_012100198.1:117894-123221 GCF_000951045.1 Mandrillus leucophaeus | reverse complement strand
AATTTTTTCCCATTCTGTAGGTTGCCTGTTCACTGTGATGATAGTTTCTTTTGCTGTACAGCAAAGAAACTAGTTTAATTAGTTTAATTGGATCCCACTTGTCAATTTTTGCTTTTGTTGCAATTGCTTTTGGTGATTTCATCATGAAATCTTTTCCTGTGCCTATGTCCTGAATGGTATTGCCTATATTTTCTTCTAGAGTTTTTATAGTTTTGGGTTTTACATTTAAGTCTTTAATCGATCTTGAGTTAATTTTTGTATAAGAAGGGGCCCAGTTTCAATTTTTTGTGTATGGCTAGCCAGTTCTCCCAGCACCATTTATTAAATAGGGAATATTTTCACCATTGCTTGTTTTTGTCGGGTTTTTTGAAGATCAGATGGTTGTAGATGTGTGGTCTTATTTCTGAGTTCTCTATTCTGTTCCATTGGTCTATGTGTCTGTTTTTGTACCAGTACCTTGCTCTTTTCGTTACTGTAGCCTTGTAGTATAGTTTGAAGTCTGGTGGCATGATGACGCCTCCAGCTTTGTTCTTTTTGCTTAGGATTGTCTTGGCTATGTGAGCTCTTTGTTTTTTTTTTTTGGTTCCATATGAATTTTAAAATAGTTTCTTTATTTATAATTGACAGTACTTCAAGCTTATTTATGAGTTATTTTAAATTGTGCTAGTTAGTGAAGCCCAATATTCTTGGAGAGGATATTAATTTACTGTGGATCTGAGATATATAAAACATTATTTAGATCTTACAAGGAGATAAAATTTTTATTTGAGTTCATCTAATTATTATTATTATTTTTTAAAATAAGGAATTGATATGGGAGATAAATTGTAATTTCATTGATGAAGGAAGAAAATCTGGCCTGTTGTGGAAATATCTGTTGGCTGGAGGCATAGCTGGTACTTATGCTCAGACATGCACAATGCCATTAGATCATCTGAAAATTCTGCTGCAGGTATATTGCATAGTTCATGTGTATGATTTTCAGTGATGTGTATCGGGGGAACCAGTCCTCAATATTTCAATGTAGGTTCTTTTCTATTTTCCCTAAGTGTCGGCCAGTCTGAGAAATAAAGAGAAAGAGTACAAAGAGAGAAATTTTACAGCTGGGCCTCTGAGGGTGACATCACATATCGGCGGTTTCCGTGATGCTCACCTGAGTCACAAAACCAGCAAGATTTTATTAAGGATTTCAAAAGGGGAGGGATATATGAATAGGGAGTAGGTCACAGGGATCACATGCTTTCAGAGGGCAATAAAAGATCACATGGCAGAGGGTGAAATTAGAATTACTGATGAGGTTCCAGGTCCCACTGGGCATGCATTGTCTTGATAAACATCTTAACACGAAACAGGGTTTGAAAGCAGACAACCAGTCTGACTAGAATTTCCCAGTCCTGGTAAGCCTGAGGGCACTGCAGGAGACCAGGGCGTATTTCATCCCTTATCTTCAACTGCATAAGACAGACACTCCCAGAGCGGCCATCCATAGACCTACCCCTGGGAATGCATTCCTTCCCCAGGGTTATTCCTTGCTGAGAACAGAATTCAGTGATATTTCTCCTACTTGCTTTCTGCAAGAAGAAAAATATGGCTCTATTCTGCCTGACCCTTCAGGCAGTCAGACCTTAAGGTTATCTTCCCTTGCTCCCTGAAGATTGCTGTTGTTCTGTTCTTTTTCAGGGTGCCCTGATTTCATATTGCTCAAACACACATGTTTTACAAACAATTTGTACAGTTAACGCAGTCATCACAGGGTCCTGAGGTGGCATACATCCTCAGCTTATGAAGATGGTGGGATTAAGAGATTAAAGTAAAGACAGGCTTAGGAAATTATAAGAGTATTGATAGGGGAAGTGATAAATGGCCATGAAGTCTTCACAATTTATGTTCAGAGATTGCAGTAAAGATAGGCATAAGAAATTATAAAAGTACTAATTTTGGGAACTGATAAATGTCCACGAAATCTTCACAATTTATGTTCTTCTGCCGTGGCTTCAGCCAGTCCCTCCATTCAGGGTCCCTGACTTCCTGCAACATTATGAATGTTTGATAATTTTTGAAAGAAGGATTTCAGAGGTGTTAATATTATTATCTGATGCTCTCATGTGCAAATGGCTTCATTACCAATAATCTACTAGACTAATTTCTTCAACAAGCTGCAAGGCACTGAACTCATCTTGACAGTACAAAAACCAAATATATATCATTCTCAACCATATGCATTTTGGAGTTTAGTGATGAAGACAGATCTTTAAAAAAAAAATTAAACATAGTCTAATAATGTAGCTCTAGTGTTCTAAGGAGGGACAAAATTAGAGAAGCCTCCTTTTTATGGGGAGGTATGTAGAGGTGGATCTAAACCATTCTGTGATTCTCTCTATGAGGTAGAAATTTTGACACCAAAAGACAGAGACTAGTCAAAAAGTTGTACTCACTCTGTGTTCCTTACCAAATGCAGGGTCATATAGATGGAATTCTTTAATTGTGTGAAAGGTTTTGGGTCCTAGAACTGTTCTGGTCTCTTTGAAGATAGGACAAGCAATGGAGAAACTCACTGTGCAACCAGGATAGGGGAGAAGGGTTTCCACCTTCTTCATTGCTCTACTCAAGGCAGAAATTATGGGCCTGTAACAGTCACTATCTCCTTTTACATTTTTTGGGCCATCAAGGAACACATTTCTTTCTAATTTTTATAGACACATACAAAGCAAGCAAGTATGCCTGGCTGCTGGGATTCTGGGTTCAAAGCAGAGAAAGAGGCAGAAGGCCTTCTATCCATCGTGCATATTTTTTTCACTGAATCCCTGTGTTTCCAGTCCTTACAGAATTATTGAATTCTGTATTCTTTATTCTTGAATCAAGAACTTCTTCATTTTCTCCAGAGAATAAAGCCCCCAGGGGTTTTTAAGGACAAATCAACTTCTATGTGTATTCCCTTTTGTAGAATTTGTTGTAATTTTTATTCTGCTAAGTCAGTTATCACTTTTCCATTTGCTTTCCACCTCCTCCAAATCTGTTGAAATTGATAGTATTTTTTTTTTATTTGTAGATTAGTTATAGGGTGACCATATAATTTTCATACAGACCAAGATCCTTTTGGAAGTGAAAGGGGACCGGGGGTGGTGGCTCATGCCTGTAATCCCGGCACTTTGGGAGGTTAAGGTGGGTGGATCACCTGAGGTCAGGAGTTCGAGATCAGCCTAGCCAACATGGTGAAACCCTGTCTCTACTGGAAAAATACAAAAATCAGCCTGCTGTGGTGGTGGGCGCCTGTAATCCCAGGTACTCGGGAGGCTGAGGCAGGAGAAACGCTTAAACCCAGGAGGTGGAGGTTGCAGAGAGCCGAGATCTTGCCACTGCACTCCAGCCTGGGCGACAGAGCGAGATTCCGTCTAAAAACAAACAAACAAAAAAGTGAAAGGGAGTGCTTAATAATCACCAAGGGACAACACTTGGGCAAAGAAAGATATGTGTACCACCCTAGGTACTGCCTTCTTTATTACGTTATTGGTGTTTTTGTGTGGTTTTGGGAGGGAAAGAGAAAAATATGTGTGGTCAATGGCCGTTTTTACTGAAAGTTAATTTCTTGCATGTCTAAAAATTATTTTATTTTGCTTTTTTCCTAGACTGGCAGTTTGGCTGAGTTTGAGCATCAAGTTAAAAAATGCTTTCCCTCAGAGCTGTTAAGGCATTAATTACCCTGTTAATTTTTAGCAACTAGTGTTATTTCTGAGAAGCCTGAGCCACTCTGATTTTTCATATATGACCTGTTTTTCCTCTATGCAAGCTTTTAGTCATGCTTCTATCCTGGCTGTTATGAAATTTTACAATGTGAATTTAGGTAGGTTTTCTTTTCATTCACTATGCTTGACATTTAGTGGGCTCTTCCTAACTATAAATTTATTTTTTCTTAGCTTTAGTGTATTCTATTATTTTTCTTAATTTTCTTCCTTCTCTTTTCTATCTCTAGAATTCTTATTACTTGGATGTCATACCTTCTGGGTTGACCTTGTGTGTTAGTCAGGGTTCTCTAGAGAAACAGAACAGATATATATATCATATATATGATATGATATATACATCTTTTATAGTTGTTTTGTTCAAGGCAACACATCTGACTGAGGATAACATAGGGATCTACGAAGTCTTGAACACTGAAGACACTTTGTTGTTATTGCCAGTTAAATAGTTACTACCTCATCAGTTGTTTGTGTAGCCTGTGTTTCATCATAGCTAAAATTATTATTAGAATTTAGAAAATCATTCTTTTTGTATTCAGTCTTTGATAGATATTTCTATATCAGAAGTTTATTATGGGAATTGGCTCATGGGATTATTAGAAGGTGTGGAGTTCCACAATAGGCTCTCTGCAAGCTGGAGAACCAGGAAAGCTGGTGCTTTCCAATTCCAAGTCCAAAGGCCTGAGAACCAGGGGAGCTAATGGTGAAATTCCCAGTCTAAGGCCAAAGGCCTGGGAACTAGGATGGAGGGCAGGGCCATTGGGGTAAGTATCAGAGTCCTCAGGCCCAAGAACCAGGAGCTCTGATGTCTGACGGCAAGGGAAGTTGGATATCCTAGCTCAAGAAAACAGAGAAACAGAGACACAGACAGAGACAGAGGGATTTTGCCTTTCTTCTGCTTTTTTGTTTTATGTGGGCTCTCAAATGACTGGATAATGTCCACCCACATTGGCGAGAGTGGATCTTCTTTACTCAGCATATGGATTGAAATGCTAATCTTTTTCTTAAACAGCTTCACAGTCATACTCAGAAATCATATTTCACCAGCTGTCTGGAAATTCCTTAGTCTAGTCAAGCTGACACATAAAATTAACCATCTCACCCTCCATGCATCTTATTTATTTATTTATTTTTGAGGCAGGGTCTCACTCTGTCACTCAGGATGGAGTACAGTGGCATCACCACAGTTCACTGCAGCCTCGACCTCTTGGGTTCAAGTGATCCTTCCACTTCAGCCTCCCAAGTAGCCAGGGCTATAAGTGTTCACCATCACACCTGCCTATTTATTTATTTATTTTTATTTATTTATTTTTTTGGAGACAAGGTCTCACTAAGTCGCACAGGCTGATCTCAAACTCCTGGGCTCAAGTGATCTGCCCTCTTCAACCTCCCAAAGTGCTGGGATTACAGGTGTGAGCCATTGCACCTAGCTGCATCTTATCTTTTCATAAATATTTTCTATCACTATGTCATTTTCTAGGACATTTCTTCAATCATATAGTTTATCCCTTCTATTGAACTCATGTCAACAATCACATCTTTACTTCCAAGAGCTCTTTTTATCCCTTTAATTGCATTTATCCCTTT
>NW_012100198.1:111392-113539 GCF_000951045.1 Mandrillus leucophaeus | reverse complement strand
GATGTCTTAGAGTGTTGGGGTAATACTGGCCTCATAGAATAAGCTGGGAAGTGTTCTCTCTTCTATTTTTGGAAGAGTTTGTGAAAAATTGATATTAACTCTTCTTTAGATATTTGGTAGGATTTAGCAGTGAATCCGTCTGGGCCCAGGCTTTTCTTGGCATGTATTTTTTTTTTTGATTGCTAATTCAATCTCTTTAGTTTTAGAAGTCTATTCAGATGTCAGTTTTGATGGCTTGTGGGTTTTTTTTTTTTCAGTATTTAAAGCTATTGCAGACTTCTAGTATGTAGTGGTTCTGATAAGAAATCGAATGTCATCCCTACATTTAGTCCTCTGTATATAATGTGCTTTTTCTCCTTTTATTCCTCTTAGGATTTTCTGTTCATCACTGGTTTTGATCAATTTGCGTATGATGTTCCTTGGTGTAGTTTTCTTCATGTTTCTTGTCCTTAGGATACACTATGTTTCTGGGATATTTGGAGTTTATGGTTTTCATTGCCCATCCATGATAGACTGGATAAAGAAAATGTGGTACATATATACCATGGAATATTAAGCAGCCATAAAAAGGAATGAGATCATGTCTTTTGCAGGGACATGGTTGAAGTTAGAAGCCATTTTTCTCAGCAAACAAATGCAAGAACAGAAAGTCAAACACCGCATGTTCTCACTTATAGGTTGTAGCTGAATGATGAGAACACATGGACACATGGGGGAAACAACACACACTGGGGCCTGTCAGAAGTGAGGAGTGGGAGTTGAGGGGAGAGAGAGCATCGGGAATAGTAGCTAATAGATGTTGTGGTTAATAGTTAGGTGATGAGATGATCTGTGCAGCAAACCACATGGCACATGTTTACCTATGCAACAAACCTGCACATCCTGCACATGTACCCCTGAACTTAAAATAAAAGTTGAAGGAAAAAACTAAAAAAGATTTTAAAAATCCACTTAAATCTCCATACTTGCATCACAATTAAATCAAAATTAATTACAGTACTAAATGTAAACTGCAAAACTAGAGAACTTACAGTAGAAAACATAAGAGAAACTCTTCATGATGTGGAGTTAGGCTAAGTATTCTTAGTTATCACATCAACAAAACGATTAAAGAAAATATGATCAATTCAACTTTATACTAATTAAAAATTCTTGGTCAGCACAAGACACTATTCATAGAATAAAAAGACATGCTACAGATTGGGAGAAAAATATGAAAATCACTAATATGACAAAGAACTTGTGTGATAGTTAATTGTGTGTGTCACTGTGACCGAGCCCCAGGGTGCCACGACATTTGTTCCTATGTTACTCTGTGTGTGTATTGGAGGCGGGATCTGGATGACATTAACACTGGAATAGGCAGTCTATGTGAAGCAGATTGCCTTCCCTGAGTGGGCCTCATCCAATCAACCAAAGGCCAGAGGAGAAGTAAAAGGCCCAATAAGAAGGAAATACTTCCTTGGGTATCTGCCTTTCCGTCTTGGGAATTTCAGCCTCCAGAATCTCATGACCAAACTGTGTGTATATAGATACACACGAACACAAACACAAACACAGACACACAAAACACACACAGACGTATATGCCATATACATATACATGCATATATAAATATATATGTATACACACACACACACACACACACACTTCCTAGGTAAGTAGGAAGGATTGCATTTTGTAAAGCTCAGCCATTCAATGATAATTGTTGAAGTCGGCCAGTGATTATGGGGATGTTCTAGTATAGGATTCTGTCTCCTTTTTTATACTATTGAAGTTCTGCATTTGGAGAAGTAGGATAGAATAATAGCTGAATTTCTCCACATACACGTCGAAGCCCTGGGGATTAACACAGAGTCGAAAATACTGCCCATAATCCTGCCCCCAACCAGGGTTAGAGAACTCTGGGGACCCCAGGTGATTTTATTTAGCCAGATCTGGGAGCCACATAACAGCAGAGGGAGAGGAAGCACCAGGCAAATAGAGGCCAGCACAGCAGTGAGGGTCTGTTAATGACAAAACACAGGTAAAACCTTCCTCGGAAAGCGAGTGTGGAGAAACACAGATGAGGCCTGAGACCTGGTGGATCAGAACCCTGCTACTGGGGTATTGAAAGGCAGGGGCTTCACAGTGCAGAGGACCAGAGG
>NW_012100198.1:109975-110965 GCF_000951045.1 Mandrillus leucophaeus | reverse complement strand
CCTCCCAAAGTGCTGGGATTACAGGTGTGAGCCATTGCACCTAGCTGCATCTTATCTTTTCATAAATATTTTCTATCACTATGTCATTTTCTAGGACATTTCTTCAATCATATAGTTTATCCCTTCTATTGAACTCATGTCAACAATCACATCTTTACTTCCAAGAGCTCTTTTTATCCCTTTGATTGCATTTATCCCTTTTCATAGTTCCTTGCTTGGTAGTTTTTTTCTTAATTATCATCTTGATTCTTTTTGAGGATATTAGAGGTGCTTTATATAGTTTTGTTTTAGTTGACTGTAGTTTCCTGAATTGTTACTATATTCTCTGGAATTAGTTACTGTGTTTATCTTAGTTTTAGATTTTTATGCTGCCATTCATGCCCCCAAACATGTGGTGATCCTTTGTTGTTGTTTCGTGGTCTCTTATCAATTGGGCTGGCCCAAGGCAAAGTTTGTCCTGTAGAAATATTCTTATCTATCATCTTGTGTATGCATAAAGCTGGCCTTGAAGTCACTTTTCTCAAAGTTAATTCATATAATGTTCTTTCATATACTCTGGCCTCAATATTCATCTGATTTGCATTTCAGACCCTTAACAGGACTTATAGAAGTAGAAATTAGAATAGAAAGGAGACGTTAGAATGATGTACCTTCTGATCTATACAGTTTTGAAGTCCTGCCCTCTGCATGTACTTTTGGAGTGATGTCCCTTTAGAATGTCATAAATGTCCTCCAGTTAATGTCAGCTCAAATGAATCCATGAGGTGAGGACACTGACAGTAGCAATGGGAACACAGCAGAGTTCAGAGAGCAAAGCAAAGATGCGTACAGAAGGGCCTGACAGGGTGGGAGCCCATGGAACATAGAGGTAAGACTGAACAGAGGTTATAGCAACTGCTGGAGAGAACAAATGAGGAACAGAAAAAGCAGTGGAAGAATGAGCTGTCATCATAGACAGAGAGAAATAATAAGTGAGTGCAGCTAAGAGCC
>NW_012100198.1:92123-103795 GCF_000951045.1 Mandrillus leucophaeus | reverse complement strand
TGTTCTACATTCTGCAGTTGTCTGAGGGTTACCTCCTATGAAACTCAGGCTAAGCATTTTCAACAGGAACATGGCATTGTTCATACTCTGCCCTGGCAGAGTCCTGGCTGACATGCTGTCTCCTGCCAGCAACTCCTGACTCCTGTTCTCTACACGATGGGAATTGAGAGGAGCAGGGCTAAGGCCTGTCAATGTTGTTTGTCCGTCTGGGCATTGGTCTCCCTAGGCATTGATCACAATTGGAGGGGGATGGACTGTGGCTTCTCAAATCAAAGGAGCATAGTGGTTTGAAATACTCAAGAGTATTCTGTGTCTAAAATTCAATCCTCAGTGAAGGACCCCTGCAGGGTTGTGTTTGGACTTGAACTTGCTTTGCTGTTTTAGTTGTTTTCATCAAATGGAAAAGCTAGTTTTTGTGACATTCTTCCACCCTTTTCATCCTTCCAGCAGTATTTGGTATCTGTAGGGGAGAGAAAGAAAAAATCAAATGAGCATTTTTTGTCAGGTCCTCCTGGTGGCTGAGTCTGGAGGGGTTGCTAAGTAGTGATATCTCAGGGGCAAACTGATCTCCTGCTGGGAGGATGAGCTGAAGGGTGGGCCGTGGGTTGGCTGAAGGGGGAAGCGCCATCCACAAGTGAGAAGAAAACACTCCTGAACTTCCCTGAACTTCCAGTCAGCCTGGGGTGCAGGATATAAGGACCCCACCTATGCCCAACCAGCAGTGGGGAACATCTGTCCCTTTCCTCCTGATCCCCTCTGTCTGGAGCAGAGTTATGACTTTTCCTCCCAGTGAGGATGTGCTCAGCATCCATCATGCCTGCCAAGAAGCAGAGAGGAGCAGAAGGAGAGGACCTTTTGCAGAGAAATCCACCCCATTACAACTCCATATGCTAGTCTTCTAGGGAGGAATGGGAGGGCCATGGGAAGAACCATGGATATGAGAAGCAGCAGGAACCTCAGACAACATACACGTCCAGGTCCACCTTTTACAACAGAGGAGTAGTGATGCCACAGGGGTAAGACTGAACTAAGGGCACATGACTTGCTATTGACAACCCAAGAATTAGAATCTATCCACTAAGGCTGTTTCAATAAAGACTGGAGAAAGCGAGAGGAAAGGCTCCAATCTGGAGGTCTCAACAGTCATGAGAGGCGGTTGGGTCACCTTGACTAGGACAGGAATAAGGTTCTAGAAATAAATATGATGTTGCTGCGCTTCTTTGGTTGGTTAAAAAAATAATATATATATATAAAATTATAAGTATTTGTCCAAAGGGGATCAGGAAAAAAAGGGAATTTAAAAGAAGAGACTCAAAATGGAGTTAGTAAAGAGAGAGCGGGGAATGTAACCATGGCCCAGCTTATTTTCCCTAATGCCCTGAAGTTGATTCCACATCTTATTCCACCTTAAGGCATTTCTAGAAATATTCTCAATATCTAGACGAAGAAAACTCTGAAGCAGAAAGAGAAAAGAGTTAGTTTGTGTTTTACTACAGTCTCCCATCCTATTTATTGTTTTCCCCAAGTACATTTTGGGAAAGGTTTGTTTTTAATATTTTATGCCAGTGTGAAGAGAGGCATGACGAAGTATTCATACACAATCTCCTGCAGAATTTCAGTCTTACTTTGTTATTGTATTCTCTTCAGGAAAAGTGAGACCAATGAGTTCTCTTTGGGGATTTCGTGGAAGGTTAATAATTGACCAAAAGTAAAATTTTCACATTGCAGTGGTGAGTCCATTAGTGGGCTATAAAATGGTGTGGAGAAATGTAAACTGGAAGTTTTCTTTTAAAATGCAAAAGAAAATACTAAATTCCAGTATATATAATGTGGGAGGTATTATTTCTCTACATTAGGTGTTAATATAATGACTATTTCTTATCTTTTATTAAAAATTGAGCAAGTGTGCTTCAAGCAGATGCTAAAAGTCTAATCTATTAATTTTCTTGTTTTTCTTGTTGTATTTTTTTCTATGCTTTACAAACAGCACTACTGAGAGCAGAATACAGATCCCATGAAAGGCTGATAGATACTCAGCCTTTTCTGTGGAATAGCCACACGTATGCGACACTTCCATGTTGGTAACCTGAGGTCACAGTAGGCCAGGGGTCCTTCTCATCTTTAGCCACATATTAGAGTCACATGGGAGCATTTTAAAACTACAGATGCGCAAACCACACCCCAGGCCATGTAGGTGAGAATCTCCAGGTGTGAGTTCAAGGCATTCATCTTAATTGAAATCTCACCAGGTGCTTATTACATGGCAGCGGGATTTAGAGATACTAAATGGACCAGCCCAATTTCCCATGATTTTCTTTCCTTTCACCATTTATCTCATGATTGGCTTTGTTCCCAGTGGTTCCATGGATTGTAGCCTTGTCTCTGACAATTTCAGTTCAATCTCTCTCTCATCAATTGGGCTGGGCCAAAGCAAACATTGTCCTGTAGACAGATTCTTGTCTGTCATCTTGTGTATGCATAAAGCTGGTCCTGGAGTCACTTTTCTCAAAGTTAATTCATAAAATGCTCTCTCATATACACTGGCCTCAAGATGCATCTGACTTGCATTTTAGACCCTTCACTGGACTTGTAGAAGTGGAAATGAGAATAAAAAGGAGAGAAGTTAGAATGATGAACTTCATGATGTATGCAGTTTTGAAGCCCTGCCTTTGCATGTACTTTCGGAGTGATGTCCCTTTAGAATGTCATAAATGTTCTCCAGTTATCGTCAGCTCAAGTAAGTCCAAGAGGTGAGAACACTGAGACCCTGGCAACCCCACCCGTATTGGCACTAGGCTGCACATCTGGGGCTGAAGGCAAACCTGACTCCAGGCCAGTGGGGAACTCCCGCCTGTGACCCTGGTTCTAATTTAGTTTCCTAAGTGGGGCTCTTTGTGCTTAGTTTTAACACTTCCCATTGAGAGGAACAAGTGATGATCAAGTGTTGACTTAGTTGGGTTGCTCAAAAGAAGACTCAAGAGGAAAATCGATGTGTAAATGATGTACTAAAGCAATGATTTCTGCAGAAAGAGGCAATGGAGTTGGGATGCAGAGAGGAAAGGTAAATTTCCCAAGAGAGTGTGTGATTCCAGGCAAACAACCCTGTGTTCAGCAGCTTAAACTATGCACTTGGATGAGGACAAGGAGGCCTGGCTCTCCTGTGGCCATGAGAGGGACTGTCAAGACACTAGAAGAAGGAACAGAGCAGAGTCTGAGAGCAAAGAGGACATGAGGACAGAAAGGGCATGTCAGGGTGGGAGCCCGTGGGACACAGAGGTAAGACCAGACAGAGGTTAGAGCAGCTGTTGGAGAAAACAAACGGATGAGAAAAAGCAGTGGGAGAATGAGCTGTCACCATAGACAGAGAAATAAGAAGTGCAGCTATCAGCCATAGATGTGATTACCTCTGCACCCTAAGCTTGCAGGCCAGGGAATCTGCATGCCAGTCTCCACTTGCTGAGCGGGAGTTTTCTTTTGATGATCTTTGGTTTCAGGACACTGGAGGCGTGAATCTGGCCAATGACTTGAAGCCCTTGTGTGTTGTCTGCTGAGCCTTCAAGTGCATCACCTCCCAGCTGGGGAGGGTTCTTCATCCCCAGGGAGGGCTCTAAAACCAGCTCTGAAAATAAAACCACAGCCAATGGGATCCACTGGCACCCACGATCTTACTGTGACTTTCTCTTCCAACCAGAGGACATCAAATCAGGAAAGTGGCCTTGGAGAAGAAAGTCCAAAGGGTGAAGGGAAGCCAATAGAGTCACTTTAATGTTTTCTTTTTTCTTGATCTTTCCTACATTACTGAGCAATGGTAAGATTGCCAGGAGCCAAAGGCACTGCCAATTCACAAAAATATTCAAGAAACATAGGATTAAGAAACACAAGTAGCTTCCAGGTAGATAAGGCAAAGGCAAGGAAATAACACTGTATGTAGGCTATGCTTTCGGGAGAGCAGAGATTACAAGAATCAAAGTTAAATCAGAGCTGGGTTCAAACAGGAGATGGGAATGGAAGGGTCTGGCAGGGTGGCAGCCCATGTGGCACAGAGGTGAGACCAGACAGAGGTGACAGCAGCTGATGAGAGAAGAACTAGGAAGACTAAACCTAGAGAATTTCCAAAAGATGTATCATTATATGATTTACTGCATATATATATGCACCGTAGATAGCATACACACCAGATATACATAGTCACACATAATAGGACAAATGATATAAATCTGTACATGTTAATTTAAAGAAATGCATGTATCTGTACATGTTAATTTAAAAAATAAATGTTATATAGGGATTTTGGAGAGATTGAATGTAACAGTGTCATCACTATTCTGGTCCATTCAAATTGGAAAAAAAATTAGAGACATGAGAAGAATGAGAAAGAAAAGATGTGAGAGAAACAAATGACCTGGTAGACAGCAGGGAGAAATCACCAGGTGAAGCAAAATATTAGTGAAACAAAAGGCATTCACTCTTTCTTCTTACCTGGGACCTGGTTCAGGCTCTGGACTCCAGGGAAAGTGAGCAACAGGGAGTGTGTCTGAACCAGTGGGGTGAATCTTGGCTGGGGGTGTGAGAATCCATAGAGAAGCAAAGGAGAGTCCAGTGGGAAGAAGTCAGTTTAAATAAGTCATCCCGGCATGTGTCAGGGACTGCGTATCCCCCGACACTCCCTGAGCACCTTCCATGTGTTCTCTCCATGGGCCCAGATGGTGCTCGTTATCTCACCCAACCCTTCCTCCTCCTGAGGACGGGGTCCCCTCATTCCTCAGCCGAGGGCATCGCCTGACAGATGAGCACCAGGCAGCCCCAGGGGCTCCAGGAGGAGATACTGAGTGGGGCAGAGAGTGAGAATGAACACGACCCAGGGTTTTAAGGAAATCTGAGCAGAAGTGTATCCCTGTGAGACAGAAACTGAGGACATGGCCGTGGACATGAGTGGAGAATTTAAACTAAATGGAATTTCATAAAAAACACTGATGTGAACACTTTCCATGTGAAAGTTGCCCTTTTATTTCAAAAAAAGCAGGAAAAAAAGCAGAGGAAGCTGGACATGTCAGGAGACTGAGTGTGGGCCCAGGATTTACACTGTTACTCAGTGTGCCTCATAGGTTGTTACTGAAAGTGCCTGATAGGGGAAAATTGGCTTCATGAGGGATGGGGAAGGACAGGAAGAAAATTGGCAGAGGAGTCTGTGTGAGAAAGGAAAGGAAGAGGGGCCCTAGAAAGCAGAGATCTTCATAACTGCTCTACCTCAGAGGAGACATCATCCGTGAAGTTACTTTCTAAGTGTAAATTTAGCTGGAAGATCTTAAAAGGATTAGATAACACCCATTCTTAAGTTTATTGGGCAATTCTTATGGAATCAAGCCCTTTGGAAATTATCATAATTAATATTCCCAACAAAGATTGCAGGTAGATATTATATTTCAGCTATCTCAGATGAGGGAACAGAGATGTAAATAGCAAAAAGACAAAAACCTTGGCCAAAGTCAACAAGCAGAAAGTGGCAAACCCAGAACCTGACAGCAGATTTGGTTCTAAGTTCCAGGCCTTTGCTCATCTCACTGGGTTGTAGCATCGTGAATTTCAGCTTGACCCTGAGGAAGCATGGGAGGCCCCATTCTCTCCTCCACCCACAGCACCGTGACCACCAACACCTGGATTAGAGCTTCATGACTCCGTTTCCTTTCCTACCTTGGAAGTTCCATTGGTTCCCAGAATCAGTGTTGGCTGTGAAACTGCAGGTGGTGGAGGAAAGGCTCCGCCTGGCCAAGCCATTCCCTTGATCCAGCTGTAGTTGCAGACATTTGGGCACCAGGGTGCTTGGCTCCAGCTGTGCATGTGCAACCTGCACCTCTGACAGGTGGTGGCTCAAGTCTCCACTCCAAGTCCCTTGGGAACAGGCCATCTTGGTGGGAGCTGAAAGGAGAAGGCGCTTCAGTAGGAATAATCTGAGTTTTCCCTTTGTTAAGCACGCCCAGAACACCCATCCCCGATGTCTCTGCTGTCTGTAAAGCCATCCAGTGACCCACACCACACAGACAGACATCATGTCAGTGCAGGCGACGTCACCTTTCCTGTCTGTGCCTGGGGACGCTGACATCTCAGGGTCCCAGGCTGGCGTGTCCCTGAAATGAAAAACCTCTGCTTTAGCCCAGAGGGCTTTGGATTGTCTAACAAGACCATCACGATTATTCTGTTGTTATTCAATTCTTTCTTGTGACAAGAGGGAAAGTTCTAGAGAGGCCTCAGAGCACAGGAGAGGAGGAGCTGTTTTTCTTCACACACAGGGTTGTAAGAACTGGCCAAGAGTTAGAGCTGCGGGGCTTTGAGAAAGAACCACGAGAAAGGGGGCTGGGAGGCTACAGACCAAACACTAACTGAGGCAAACTTTTATGGGTTCTGGGACACTTTGAATTTCCCATTGACTATAATGGTTTGACTCTCAACCCACACATATCCATCCTATTGCCATATAGTGGGTGTCAGCAGACAGTCAATGTAGGAGAGGGACCAGTCCCTTCCCGGAAATTCAGGGGCCAGAAGAGCCACAGATCAGCATGTGCGGTTCCTTAGGAAGGCAACAGAGGACACGATCCTCACATTACCCACTGCTCCAGTGGGGTTCGGGTGGCACCCCTTAAACAAATTCTTTCCATTTCCACAGGGAGAGGAACACACATTCTGAGTGGACTAAGAAAAGACTTCCAATGACCTCACGCCAGTCCAGGTTGGGCTCAGGATGGGGACGGGGCCTGTAGGGCTGGATCCACGTTGCTGTGAGGCTCCTCTCTCTCCTCCCCTCTCCACATCCTCGTTCTCTGCAAGGTTTTCTAAGTTTTCTTAAAAACACCTCAGTGCCCTCAGCTCTAATATGCAAATGCCACTGCCTGCTTGGGAGTGTCCTTTGAGCCCTGAACAGGTTATAGCAGGACAGAGCTTGCTTGCAAAGGGGCAGGATATACAGCAGGTGCAAGGTCAGTGTGTATTTTAATTGTTTCATGAATCACTGTGATTCTAGAAAAGCATTTACTGTTTTGAAACTCAGGGAGAAATGCAAAATGGGAAAGGGGATGGTCCCAGTAAGAAAGGCACTTACTGACCAAAACAGAATAGAGGCCAACATCTTTGTTGCTAGTTTCTTTCTTTTTGTGTGTGTGCCTGTGTGTGTGTGACTGTGAGTGTGTGTGACACAGGGTCTCACTTTGTTGCTGAGGCTGCAGTGCAATGGTGCAATCATGGCTCACTGCAGCCTCAACTAACCAGGCTCCGGTGATCCTTCCACCTCAGCCTCCTGAGAAGCTGTGACTACAGGTGTGTACTACCACGCCCTGCTAATTCTTTTGTAGAAACAGGGTTTCACCATGTTACCCATGCTGGTCTCAAACTCCTGAGCTCAGGCGATCCACCTCCTTGGCCTCCCAACATTCTGAAATTAAAGATGTGAATCACCACACCTGGCATTTTTGCTAATTTCATTACAACATAATCTAATATACTGAGGGACATCACAGAGTTACTTGTTTTTACTAGAAGATAATGTAATGGGTGAAATCCCCAACAATCCACATCAAATTCCCAGAATTGAGGTTATAAAAAAGAGAATGAGCAAGAAGAAACAAAAATTGGATTTTGTTTTTACATGTCCTGTGGAGCTGCTATCTCAAGGGGCACTTGCTCAGAGGAAGGGTTTTCTGGACGTCATGGGGACAGGAACCACTCTGCTTTGCTCATCGGTTACGCCAGAACCTCATGAGGGACACTAGTTGTTGATGGTTTTCATGAGAATATAGCACTGAGACCAAAACTTGATTGAAACTAAAAACCCACATGTGGGGAACACCACTGGAGCTCTGCAGAGGATGCAAGCCTGACCACGCATAGAGGAAGGGACGCTGGACTGCGTCAGTGGAGGGAAGACTCATCAGAGGAAGTAGAGCTGCAGTCCCCAACCTTTTTGGCACCAGGGTCTGGTTTCATGGAAGACAGTTTTTCAGGGACCAGGGTAGGGGGGATGGTTTTGGGATGATTCAGGCACATTACATTTACTGTGCACTTTATTTCTACAAATATTACATTGTAATATATAATGAAACAATTATACAACTCACCATAATGTAGGATCAGTGGGAGCCCTAAGCTCATTTTCCTGCAACTAGATGGTCTCATCTGGGGGTGACAGTCACTGGGAGCCAGTGACAGATCATCAGGCATTAGATTCTCATAAGGAAAGCACAATCCAGATTCCTGGCATGTGCACTTCACAATAGGGTTCGAGCTCCTGTGGGAATCTAATGCCCCTGCTGATCTGACAGAAGGTGGAATCCAGGCTGAAAAGCTCTCCCACCGCTCACCTCCTGCTCTGCGACCCAGTTCCTAACAGGTCATGGACCCATAATGACCCATGGCCTCAGGGCTGGGGATCCCTGAAGAAGAGAATCTAGCTTGGGACACAGGAATCATGAAACAGGCCTCCAAATAATCGGGAAAAACTCCCAGCATAGGTGGATGGCCAGAGAAGAGATAAGAGCATGTAGTTAGCAACATAATTTCAGGAAAGACCGTTTCCCTATCTTAAAGAAGGAGGTCTGTTATATAAATTTCTTCAGCTAAGCTACTGTGGCCAAGACTTTGCAATAAGTCCTTACCACACCCCTCTCTGGCCTGTTTTGATAGCCACAGCCTGCTCTTGTGAGAAGGATCCAGGTGACAGAGGAGTCTCTTGGGACAGGAGAAGAGGAAGTTCTACCCAGTGGATGTCTGTGCTTAAAACTGGACCCAAGAGCCAGATTCAAAACAGGCTCAGTGTATAGGGCCTGCCGGCAGAGGTGGTCTCTCTGAGCTGCACAAGTTGCAGAAACAAAACATATAGAGGCTGCCTGGGAGGACAGTGGAGTGACCTCCAGGCTGGAGTACTCACAGGCTATATCCAAAGCAGAGCAGGCAAGTTGATCCTCCAATGAGTACAATGTGCTGCTATAAGGGTGGTGACAGTCAGATAGGTCATGGTGAACTGAGGGAGTCAAGTAAACTTCATCCACGGAGTCCTCTGGGATTTCCTGCTCCTTCACCTCTGGCAGCTCCTGGCTGAGCCTGGGGTAAAGAAGACAGAAGATAAACGCCAGAGAGAACCAATACCACTGCGCCCAGCTGGTTCTATAGGGAGGCTCTCAGGAAGGCCCAGAGGAAGCAAAGTACAGTCCCCTCAGGGAGATACAATCATCCTTCCCTGTCTCGAGCAGGAGACAGAGCGTGAGAGGCTTTCAGTGCACTGGGCAGGAAATGAGCTGGGGAGGAAGGAAATGGAGTGATCCCTGTGGGAAACTGTTGCATACATTTTCTTGAAATTAGCATCATTGGTCAAATGAATACAGACTCTTGAGTCTTCACAGAGTTCCTGTATCCTCAACATCTCTTGTTCTCAACATTGTAGCATGACATGCGTTATTTTCATTAACTTTCCTGCTGTCAAATACTTGTAAACATGGTACTGTCAAATACTTGTAAGCATGGTAATGCCAAAGAGGCAGACATCAGGTGTGCAACTCCACTTTAATCAAAAAGGACAGAAAAGGGGACTGCAGAAAATGTCTGTGACTGATCAGTTCAACAGAGTCAACTGAATGCAGATTAGTAGAATTCAAATGAATTAATAAGGAAAAAATACAAATATAGGTGTACAATGAAAAGAGTCAACCTTATGAATACGGCTATTTCATGGCTGGCTGAACAGATGGAACAGGTATATTCTGCATGCTCTGATTTTCCCTGCATCCGAGACTCCAGATATCTACAGTGAATTAACTGTCCCTGATTCCTCAGAGTTACCTGGGGCACGGTGGGTCTTGATCTTCTAGCTCCTCTTGATCCTTTTCAATTTCTGCAAATAAATTCAGACAGAGACAGACACATTAAGCAGGTTCCCCTACACACACAAACAGCCCACTGTGCAATCCTAACATAGGAACATCAGTTTCCTCAGTGGGAGAACAGGACAGTGTGAGAGAAACATTCCAGGAGGCCTGAGGCCCTGTCATGAGAGAGATGCCTTGGTTTTCTTCCCTGAGCCTAGGAATGAAATCTCCCTGTTCTTGTAGATCATTATCCCAACATCAACCGTCCTGATTTTGTGCAAATAGTTATGCAATTTTTTCACACCAATTCAAGGCAAACACCTCAATTGCTTTCTAGAAGGAAAACTGCAATATTCAGCCTTCAGTCATCAAATACCCACATTGTTCATGGTGGCAAGGAGTTTAGACACTGAAATTTGAATGAAGGAGAGAATATACAGACCTTCGAATCAAAATGAATCTTTGGTACTACAAAGAGACATTGGCATTTCGTGATATCTAGGAGTGACAAGGCCCAGTCTTGTTTCTAGACACATAACAAAAGCAAATGTACTGCTCACCTAAAACAGGCCAACATCAAGGACACAGAGAATGAGGCTAGGTTCTTTAAAACCTAGGTAATATCTTTAACGAAAAGTAGACAAAGATGCCACTGCCCTTGGGCAGGCATAGAATCTCAAAGGACATGGCTGGGGAAAGAAACTTGTAAGGAACACAATAGCTGGCAAGACAAATCTTATTTAGATTAAGAGGCCTGACAGATACCTGTTGGGCACGTGCTGCGTAGGTTGGTGTGAATTTGTCAATGTCATGACAGTGGGCCAGGGTGACACAGGCCTGGTCTGAGATGAGGAAGAGAGCAAAGCTCACTGACCCACTCCATGTCTGTGCTTCCAACTTGATTTTTGATTCTGATGCAAATCATCCTGTGTCTCTGAGTCATGCCCACCCCAATGACACGTCTCAGTCCAGCCAGGGGTGCAAGGATTACGGAGTCTACCTGAGACACCAGTTGGAGATTTATCGTGGTCACAATGGAGTACTCACTGTCTACAAGAGCCAAGCTGACTTGCTTGTCTTCAAAATAGTACAAAGTGCTCCTATAAGGGCGATTGGAGTGAGGTAGGTCAGGAAGGATGGAAGGAGTAAAGCAACATCCATCCAGTGACTCCTGGGGGACTTCATGCTTGTCTCCCCTCAGCGGTCCCCTGCTGAGCCTGTAAGGTAGGAAGGAGTAAGGATTAATCCAAGGAGTTTCAGCGCCCAGCTGGCTTCACGTGAGGCAGGAGGCAGTGATGGCAGAAACAAATGGGGCAGCCCATTAAAGAGTTCAATATTCTCCTCTTCTTGATGGGTCACAGTGTGGTTGCCATGGGGTGGGTTGCAATACAGAGAGAGGGAAAGAGAGATGAGAGAGAGAGAAAGAAGCATCAGGAGCTCAGCGAAGTGGCTAGATCACGATTTTCTGAGGAAGGAGACTGAGTCTCTCTGTATGGTGCAGTCGTGACTTACTGAATATCCTGTTCCATAATGGTGGCTTCATTCCATTCTTTTAAATGGTGTTAAATTTCATGTGTAGTGACCAATTAAACATAGCTTTTGAGGCATAATAATATCCCCGAAATCTCATGCCATCAAGTCCTTCTTCTCTCATTACTATGTGTGGTATAATCATAATCTTTTTCTACCTAATTTCCTTACCTTGAAATGCTTAGCACTGTGTTAATGCAAAACAGCAGAAAGCAGATATGAATCTCAGGCTGGTTGAAAACATAAGAAGAGATAGCTGCTTTACAGAAATCTCTGGGACTGATTAGTTGT
>NW_012100198.1:81429-91123 GCF_000951045.1 Mandrillus leucophaeus | reverse complement strand
GTCAGGTCAACTTTGGGTACAGTGATTTGACAATGGGCCAAAGATGAAGGACAATGTGTGGTTTTGGACGAGGATGGAGCACAACTCTGACTCCTAGGATGCCTTCCTTCAAACTCAATCCTAGAGCCTGGTTCTAACCAGTGTGTAAGCATTGTGTCTTCCTGAAGGTATGAAATCTGTCATTATGGACAGATTGTGGGATGCAAAGAATAGGGAGCCTACCTAGGAAGCCAAGTGGGGTTTCATCCCATTTGGATTTGGAGTAATCCCTGGCAACATCCTGAACAGAGCAAACCTTCTCTTCATCCAGTGCCAAGAAAGTGACTTCATGATGCGGGTAAGAGTTGGACATGTCACAGTGTCTAGAATGAGAAAAAACACATTCCTCTGGTAAGTCCTTCAGGACTCCCTTCTCTTCAGAATCCTGCAGCTTCCTGATGAGCCAGGTAGGATAGGAAAGACAGCCGATTAGATCAAGACAGACTCAGCACCACAGCATGTCATGTGATTTGATGGGACACAAAGGGAGTGGTCACAGAAAGCAAAGGGGGAGTTTCCTCCAAGAGAGAAAACCCATCCTTCTAAATGTGGGGTGGATATGACTGCCCTGGGGACAGAGCAACGTGAGCAGCAGGTGCTCAGTGCACTTGCCACAAATGAGCTGCTGCAGGAGACCCAAACTCTCCCTGTAAACTAGCAGCATGACTTGCAGCAGAGAGATCTAACACGGGGCTTCACTTCCTTCACACAAATGGCGTTGATATTTACGTGCAGCATCCACGTGAACAGAGCTCTTGAGGCATTCCAGACTCACAGCTGCTGTTTTTAAGGTCCCCCTTTTTCAATATTTTGATGATTTTGAAAATTTTTAAAAAATTTTCTGTGTTGCAAACTAAGTAGTTGCCAACATGCTGACACAAAACACTCAGAAAGCAGATATGCGTCTTACTCTGGATTAACCACATGGGAGACCACAGATGAGATCAGGAAATCCGTGAATTTAGTCAGTTCACCTGGCTCAACTGATTGTCGGTTCCCATGCTTGAGATGGATTAAGAAATTGAAACCTATTCAAGTACCACAATAAAGAAGACAACATTGTGAAAGGGGTAATTTGCAGTTGGATGAATGGATGAGACAATTCTGTTCATCACTTCCTATTTTCCCTGGATCCGTGGTGTCCAGGTGTCACTACTGAACCAACAACTCACATATCCACAGTTACCTGGGGGTCACTGGTGCTTTCCCCTCCTCTTCCTCATGATCATTCTGATTTTCTGTAAACAAATTCAGAAGAGCAGGTCACAGTAAGGAAATCACACTTCACAAGAAGAAATCAGTGCCCCATCAAGGCACAAGAACATAAATATCCTCAGTGTAAGAATGTGACATTTTGACAGGAAGGTTCTAAGGCGCCCTACATTAAGTCTTGTCAGAAGTCGATAAGCCGCCTTTCCATACCCATGGAGCAAAATCTGCCTCATCTGGTAGATCATAATCACCTCTCCTCTGACATAAGTCTGTGCCAACAGTTAAACAAACTTTTCTCACAAGAATTCAAAAATGGCCCTAACTACTCTCCAGAAGTGTTGTTGCAATACCGATTTATCTTATCATATATCATGGTCAATGAACGATTCAAGAAATTTATATAGGAGACTGAACTGATGGATAAATTCCAACAACCCTTGCAGAAAAAAGAGTGTGCTGCTACACAGAAACACTGGCCACTCATGGGGTGATGAACTTAGGGCCCAGCCTTATTTAGGGAAACTTCTAAGCAAGATAAAGGTAGCAGTGTTTATGTCCTGCTTTCAAGGTGACTGCTTAGCTGGGACAAGCTGATTTAAAGGAGACCAAGTCTGGGGCTGAGAACAGTGAATCCAGAGAAACAACATCTCCAAATACACAGGCAAGACTGCCAGTGGCCTGTGACAGGCATAGAAACTCCAGGTACATTGTTCAAGGACACAAATAATTATTGCATGTGACAAGAGACATAGGAACTGAACCAGGAGACCTGACAGCAACCTCCTGTACACAGATGGCTATGACTTTGTCACACCTGCCTGTGGTCCAACATGCTGACATTGGGGCCAGGAAGACAAAGTCATGCCATGGGACAAGGAGTAGAGGAAAGTTCTCTGACCCTTGGATGGCTGTGTGCAATATTCCCTCATAGTTTCTTTCTTTACTTTTATCCATTTATTTCTTCATTTCTTTCTTTCTTTCTCTTTCTTTTCTTTCCCTTCCTTCCTTCCTTCCTTCCTTCCTTGCTTGCTTCCTTCCTTCCTTCCTTCCTTCCTTTCTCTTTTTCTTTCTTTCTTTCTCTCTCTCTGCCTTTCTTTCTTCCTTTCTTTCTCTCTTTCTTTTTTTTTTTTTAATTGATACAGAGTCTCTGTCTGTCACTCAGGCTGGAGTGCAGTGGTGCAATTATGGCTCACTGCAGCCTCTACCTCCTCGGTTCAGGTGACTCCCCTGTCAGCCGCTCAGGTAGTTGCAATGACAGGCACGCACCACCATGCCTGGCTAATTTTTCATATTCTGTGTAAAGGTGGGTTTCAACACATTTCCCAAGCTGGTCTTGAACTCCTGAATTTAAGTGACCCACCCACCTAGGCCTTGCAAAGTGCTGGGATTACAGCCATGAGCCACTGCACCCTGCTCTGTCTTAGTATGTAAATCAAACCAATATGTATGTATGCAGCCTGTCCTCAGAATTGATCTTCCTCAGCCTAGACAGAGGCAGGAGGGACAAAGAATAGAGAGGCTACCTGGGAGAATGTTTAGAGCTTCCTTCTCTTCATCATGAGAGGGTTCATTCTCTACAACCAGAGCAGAGTCGACTTTGTCTTCCTCAGATGTGATTTTGGTGCTCCTGTGAGGCTGGTTGGAGTCAGATGGGTCGTGACTATTTGAACAAGTGACAGCACATTCCTCCAGTGAGTCCTGAGGGACTTCCTTTCCTTCAGCCATCTGCACCTCCCTGATGAGCCTGGTGGGATAGAAATGACAGAAAATTAAACCAAAAGACATAGGACCCCAGGAAGTCCTACTGGTTTTGACAGGAGGCATAAGAGAGTGGTCTCAGAAAGCAAAGGGGAGTTTCCCTTTAAGAAGGAACAGACAATCCTCTCCTCTCTGCAACAGAGCAGAGAAAATCAGAGAGGAAACAGTGGCCTGTGATCATTGCACTGGGTAGATAGGAGCTGAGGAAGGAGACTCGGCTCTCTCTGTATGGTACAGTCTTGAGAGCACACACAGAGACTAAAAACAGCTGCCACACGGTGTGTCTAAGCTGGGTTGTAGTTAACATATGGTGACCATGGGATTGCAGGTGTTTGAGCCATTGTAGACTCCAGAGATGGTGTGACTTCTAATTTTTTTTTTTAATTTGTATATTGTGCCGTGAAATGTAAACTTTTTGTCTAGGTGCTTTTCTTTGTGTTCAACTTTGCTAGGTACTTCCTAATTCCTCTGCTTGTTGCCTCTCTGTTATTTATCTTTCCGTAAAAGAACATAAAGTCTGCCATGTAGAAAGCAGCTTTGCACCTCCTCCTGGCTTTCACTGCAGGGGAGAACGGTCTCATCTATGTGTGCAGGAAGTCCCTTGGGCTGTGAGTTCATCTAGGGTCATGCTTACGCGTACCATGAAGACAGTGGACAAGCATGTTAACAGGGCTTATTCCTGTTGGGTGAATGCATGGAATCAGTGGACTCTGCAGCTTTCTTATCCTGCATCTAGAATCTGTAACTACCTTCACCTGACTTGTGTTCTTTCTGAGACCCTTTTCATATTTTACCACCCATTACCTGCTCCTGATTATTCAGTGTTACCTGGGAGCAGGTGATTCCTGTACTTTCTCAACCTCCTCATCTTTCTCATCTTCATCCTCATCTTCATCAGTTTCTGCAAATACAGAAGTGTCCATTCAGATATTTCCCACTTCACCTATGTAAGCACAGTGAGCCCTATGTGCATGGAGACATGAACATCTATATATATGGGTCTGCACTGTACTGAAAACTCTCATGTTTTATCTCTAACAAAATGCCCTGGAATGGTTTCCTGATCCATAACGCAATCGTTTCTGATCTTGGGGGTCACCATCAAGATGTGGCCAAATATTGAAAATACCTTTCCTCTTCACATCACTGCAGGCTTGTCCAGCCTCTCTTTGAACTTCAGCAGCTGTCTCCCCAGTCCTCCCACAGATGTGATTCCCAGGCACAGGCTCTGTGTCCTGTCACAGCTCACATTTAGAACCTGTATCTTTCTCTTAGAACAGGACAAACAGCCTTGTCCCACAATACTCCGTACATCAGGGACTTCATGGGCCCCCTACGTGGCTTCGATTGTGTTATCCAGGGACACTGTCTCCATGGGGAGTGCTCCAGCCTCAACCACTTCCTACCACCAAATGCTAGCACTTCAAATACCTTCTCCAACAGCACACAGCAAGGGGCTTTATCTCATTGTGCAATATAGTCATAAGTGTTCCCACATTTGAATGCCAGAGACAATTTATTTGCCTTTACAGATTTAGCGACAGAAACCCAGGAAGGATAAATTAATCAGTTGGGCACAGTTGCTAAAGACATTACTGAAGATAGAGCCTGGGAATCTTCACTCTTAGTCCGGGTCTCTTTTCACTCTAACAAGCTGCCTCCTGTCACAGCCTCCTTCCAGTCCTTTAAAACTGGACGAATGCTGCCTCTTGCTCCAAAGACCATGTTCCATCAAGAAAGGAGGAGACATTTGCAATACTGTGACCTCCAGCCCCATGGGTTTCCCATCTCTATTCCTACCCAGGAAGTCCTGATCATGTCATGCCCACAGATGTTTACTGGAACGATACACTATCCATAAAATTGTCATTGTGGAGGTATAGAGGTCTGGGGACTTTCATAAGCCTAGAGCTGTGTGTTATCAGGGCCTGTGGCCACCTCACCTGGACTGAGCTTGTGGAGAAGGCGCTCTGCCAGCCGGCGCCCCTCAGCCAGCTGCTCTCGGAGGTCCTGACCCTGGAACTTGTCAAGGTCATCAGGAGTGAGGAGGGTTTTGAAATGCTGATTCAGTGAGTTGGAGGCATCTCTCCCTTCCTGTAACTTCTCCCGTAACTGGGTCAGCTCTCGTGCCTGAGAGTGAACCAGGGCTTTATATTGCCTAAGGTGAGATAGTAGAGAACATTTAATAATGGAAAGGGATGAGTGATCAGTTCTAATGCTGCAACAGAGGTTTCTGTGAGAATGTCCTCAAGGAGCTTTCCAAGCAGAAGGTCAGCACATATTTGGGGAAATGTCTTTGTCAAGGAGAAAAATACAATATTAATAAAATATATATATATTTAAGTTATACATATGTATATATTTTTAAAGGCTTCTTCTACATAAGAGAGTGCTCCTGTAAGATCCTCGATGATGTTCCATTGATCTTTCTTTTCTGTAAACAAAAGCCGGTGTCTTCCTAGATCAGTTCCAAATGGATATCCTTTCAGTTCCTCACTTTGGCCATGGACATTTCTAAATGGAAATTCACACAGTGCATCTTACAGTGACTTGAACTAAAGCCATGCTCAGAAATGTGACCAGCTGCAAATGGGGTGGATTTGAAAGATGTAGGAAGAAAAAAATGACAGGGTTAAGAAGGCAAGATTGATTGAACGAATGACATGCGGCAGTCAGTCAGGAGGTGATTCTAAGAGTAAATGGGGTGGTGATCACACACCATTTTGAATGTGCTAAATGCTGCTGGGTGGTTCACTTTCTTTTAATTAACTTTGGTTATGCAAATTTCACCTCAAGAATTCCTTGTTTTAAAAAGAGAAAACAAGGTTCAAGAAACAACTGCAACCCATAACTTACTAAGATGACTGTTCTCTGTTTTATAAATGTTTGTATGGCATGTGCCTGCCATGTAAATGCCTGCCCTTGTCCTGGCCCAGCTTAGCTCTTAGTTCTCCCAGCTGAGTTGCTGCACTTTAGAGATTCACACCCCTGCCCATCTGCCTGCCCCCAACGGGGCCTACTCACCCGAGCTCCTCAGCTTGCCTGAGCTTCTCTGCCAGCTTCTCCACGAACTGCAGTTCATCCCTCAGCACAGAGTCTATGATGTCTTTGTACTCTTCACACTCTGAGAAAAGACAGACACACCTGCCTCAGTGCAAGGCTGGACATGCTGCTGGGATCACTACTGACAGGGCAGGCAGCAGCATCTATCCCAAGGATGAAAGCAGCCCCAGTACCAGGCTCCAGGCAGGCATTTCCACGTCTTTATTTATCAACCTCCCAACATTCTAGCATCTGATACTCTCCAACTTAGAGTTGGGGAGAAAAAAACTCAAGGGCATATCAAGTAACTGGACACGATGATCCACCTGGAACAAGGCAGAGTCAGAATTCACAGCCCCTGAGGTCTGACTCTGAATCTTGGGTCACTTTCCCAAGCCTTGCAGCCTCTCCTGTAAAACACTGCGCTGGGGCATGAAGTAATGATATCCTGCACAGTCGGAAAGACCCTTAGCACTATGGGACTCACGGTTTCCCTGGTACTGGAAATTTCAAGTACAAGTATGTCAAATATGTAAAGTATCATATCTGAATATAACTGCATAAAATATGAGGCATAACATCCTGAGGCTTTAGTAGAAATATGCCCAAATACTAATAAACTTTGAATTAAGTTAGACCCAGTAGAATGAAGAACTAATAGAGTGTTTTCTCTGTGCCAAGAACTGTTCTAGGAGATTTAGAAGAAATAGATCATGTTAAGTCATTGCAGCACTTTTCTGAGGTACATATTATTATAGTACCCAATGAACAGATGAGGAAACTTAGGCACCGAGAAGATAGGCAACTTGGATGGAGCCCAGGAGCCCAGCGTCCCTGCTCTGCACACGACACTGCTACCTCCACAATGTCTTATGTGCCAGCTTTCTTCCTCTTTAGGAATAAGAGCCTGTGCCCCAGGAAGCAGGACTTCCCTCTCACCATGGTACTCCCTGCTCTTGATGCTGTCACTTAATGGCTGCCACAGTTACTATTAGAAGCAATCTCCTCTTTAAACTCCTTAGTGCAGGTGGTGTGTACTGTCACTATGTTTCCCCCAGGGTGCCCAGAATACAGCTTTGCCTACTGGGCCTCAAAGAAGTCTGAAGTGAATGGAAGTTCATTAGTCCCAGATGTTTAGACCAACAGACTAGATGTTATTTGTCTGCAACATCTTACATGGTACAGAGAGGATTCTCATAAACGTGATTTAGCCTCTTGCTGAGAAGAACAGGTGGTTCTGTGCCTGTGTCAGCAGTCAATATGTTGGATTTTAACTCTCCTCTCACCTCACACCAGACTGCAAATGTGGAAAAGTTGCTAAATACTTTGTGCCTCTGTTTTCCATCCTTAACACCATGAAGTTAAAAAACCCATTTCTATTTTCCTAGACGTATGGGAAGGATGACATTAATTTTGATGAAGAGACCGTTCAGTTTCTCAGAGAGAAGACAGGTGGTCATTCATCACTTTCGTGATGGTGAATCTATAGAACTTACTGTATTTCTTTAGCTGGTTGGCCAGGGAGTAGGCAGTAGCTTGAGTTATAAGGAATTTCTCTTTGAGGTCTCGGAACTGCTGATTGCTCTCTGCCAGCTGGGAGCGCAATTCCTTGTTGATTTCTAGGATGTTCATCTCTGCCCTCTTGCCGGACAAAGGGTCGGCAGATACCACCATGCTGACGTTTGTGGCAGAAGAGGTAGCGCCAGGGACTGGGGAGAAGAAACCCAAACACATGATGGGTCAAAAACTACTGAAATCAGTTAGGTTTCATTAGGACTGAGAGATGACAATAACTGGAATTGTTAACTTACAGTTGAGAGAAACTTGATCAACACCCCACAACACTTTAGAGTCCTTAACCGCAAAAACAGGGTCCAGGATGCCAGAGCTCAGAGTTGAAGGCCCTGCCTATAGCTCCGACTCTGACAAGAGTGAGGGAGGTAGCAGCCAGCGCGCCAGGTAACGGTCTGCAGTTGCAATAACAGAATTAGAAGGTGGGGGTGTCATGGAATCTTAGGAGCCCTGCATTCCAATTGCCCAGGATGTGCTGAAACACTAGGCTCCCCGGTCTCACCTGAGGGTCACTGATGGGGATCATTTCTTCAGCAGTCACTCTCAGTATTAGTGCACCCTTGTGACAATGCTATAGGCCCACCTCTTTCCCAATACATCTAAGCCTATTCCTCATTGCTCATCTCTTGTGTGTATAAAATCATCAAGGTAGAGGTAGTTTCCCAAAAGCTTGTATTTTCTTAGTGGTAGTCACAAAATCAGTCCACCTTCTCTAAGTTAAATCAGATCCTAAGGCTTTTCCACATGTGAAAAATATCAGACTTTTAGACTGCCGTGATATCCCCTGGGTCTTCTGCATTTTTTTCTGTAGCTACTGAAAAGTGAATGAATAATTCATTTTTAAAAATGTTTTCTCTCCTGGATCATTATTCCTCTTGCTGCATCCCATTGTTATGTTCATTTATTTTCTCTTACTGGGGCAGCATCTTGGCTTTTCATTACACTTAAGACCAGTTTCACATCCCTGTGTCCATAGCTCTTCCTCTATGTGTAGGTTGATTTGTTTTTTTAATGTCACTGAACACTCGTTTCATACTTGTCACTTACGAATATCATTCTGGTCCCACAAGAGCTCTTTTCAAGATATCAAGTGATCAAAATCATTTGTATATATCCCCTGAAAACATGTGTGACCGTGTATCTTGGAAAGTCTTGCAAACCTGATGCTATTTTGTTGTTTTTAGTTTTCCCATATATTGAAAAGAATAGGGCCTGGAACACTTCTCAGAGAATATTGTTGGATATATCTATATCTATATCTATATCTATATCTATATCTATATCTGTATCTGTATCTGTATCTGTATCTATATCTATATCTATATCTATATCTATATCTATATCTATATCTATCTTTATCTATAGTTGCTCTAACAGTGTTGATGTCTGGTTGCATTCCACCTGGCAAGATCAAGCTCACGATCAGGTGTGGTTGGTGATCCTCAGTGTTCCTGTGCAGTAGAGGGTGAGTTTGAGATGAGAGGGTCGAGTAGGGGAGCGTGCTCCCCTAAACCACCTCCTCACTTTCTCAGCTTCCATCCTCAACTAGGTTTTGTGAGGCTAAGACTTGGGAGTTTGTCCTGTAGCCCAGGTCTCCTAAGTGTGGCTGTTGGACTTGCCTGAGTTGAGGGCGTGATGAGTGTTACCACGGGCTACCCAACATTCATGTGGAAGCGAAGGGAGGAGGACTGGATCAATCCCATTGTAAAGCGCTCCTCTCAGTAGCCCGCACTGTCCTCTAACTACACTGTGTAATGACAGTGCTTTGAGATGTATTAAAGGCTGTAAATTTATCTACTCTCTGATGTCTCAGAGACCTGACATTCTGTGTCAGAATGAAAATCTATTTTCTTCATTTTAAAAATGATGAAACTGCAGATTCACAAAGTTACGTGGTTTACTTGAGGTCACACAGGGATGAGTTTTGAGCACTGCCAATAAAAGGAATCACAATAATTATTTATTAGTTATTTATAGAATCCATGTAATTCAGTAAATAGTCACAAAATTATTTATTGACGAATTCATACTAAGCATTTTGTTCAAAACTGTACACATGCTTGGTTATCAT
>NW_012100198.1:72342-75459 GCF_000951045.1 Mandrillus leucophaeus | reverse complement strand
TAGGCACACATCACCATTCTGGCTAATGTTTTTATTTTTTGTAGAGATGAGGTCTTGCTATGTTGCTCAGGCTGCTCTCGAACTTCTGGCCTCAAACAATCCTCCCACCTAGGCCTCCAAATGTGCTGGGATTATAGGAGTGAGCCACTGAACCTTGCCCTAAAAAGCTTTTTCTTTTTTTTAAATAAATATATTTAAATAAAAATATAGGGCATGGAGATGTGGAAAGATACCTCTCTGTATTACTTTTGTTATTATTACTTCTAAAGTATAATTCATATATCACAAAATTCTCCACTTTTATGCATACTGTTCAGCATCTTTTACTATATTCCAAAGGTTTTGCAGCCATCACCACTACCTAATTTCAGAATACTTTCGTAATGCCGGAAAGCAAGCCTGTACTTACTGACAGCCACTCTCCAATTCCCCCGTTTTTGCAGTCCCTGTCAAACACTAATCTACCTTCTCTCTATATAGATACACTTGTTCTGGGCATTTCCTGTATATGGAATAATGCAACATCGCCGTTTGCATCTGCATCTCTTACTTAGCACAATGTTCTCAAGGGCCATCCTTGCTATAGCATGCATCAGTACTTCAACCCTTTTTGTGGCCAAATGATATTCCATTTTATAGTTATACCACATTTTGTTTACCTGTTCATCAACTGATGGCGGTTTGGAACGTTTCCACTTTTTCACTATTATGAATAATGCATCTATGAACATTTTTATATGTGTTTTTGAGTGAGCATCTGATTTTAATTTTCTTGGTTACATACCTAGGAGTGCAATTGCTGCATCATATATGTCTTTATGTTTAAGTTTTTGAGGAACTGACAGACTGCTCCAATCTCAGTGGCTACAGCATTTTACATCCCCACTAGTAATATATGAGAATTCCATTTTCCCCATAACTTTCCAAACATATGTTGTGTTTTTGTTAACGTCACCCTTGTGGGTCTGAAGTGGTATCTCATTTTGATTTAAGTTTACATTTTCCTAATGAGGAAAAGCATTGAACATCTCTGCATGTACTTGTTGTATGTATCCTTTACAGAAATGTCTATTCAAACTTTTTTCCCATTTTTAAATTGTCTTTTTTGCTCACTTACATGAATTCTTTATATACTGTAGATACTAGACACTTGTTAGGCATATGATTTGCAAATAGTTCTCTCATTACATGGATTATCTTTTCACTTCCTTGACAGAGTCCTTGGAAACATGAACAATTTTTTATTTCAATGAAGAACATTTATCTTTCTATTTTGGGGTTGCTTGTGCCTACTAAAGAAATGTCTAATCCAGAATCACAAAGATTTGTACCTGTGTTTTCTTCAAGACATCGCTTTTGGAATGAGACTTTTCCTGGGTTTTAGTGGAGGATGGGCATTATTTATTTATGCCTCTTGTCTGTTACCGATATTTCTCTTGATTGGTATACGTATGTCCACTGCCCCTCCATGGAGCATCCCGTGGCTTGGAACAGAGCTCTGGGGACTGGCATCCTTCCACTGACTTTGATGCTGATGAGAGCCCTGATCATGTGATTCAACTGGCTTTAACCCAACCCACATGCACGTATTCTTCGGACATCTAGAGCCGAGGTCCAGAGCCTCTGTGGGAACGCTTGGCAGCCCATGCTGTTCTAAGGCTGGAGCAGACTTTCTTAGTCTATTCCAGGCAGACAGGACTGCAGGGGGTCCAGCCCCTACAAGCCCCTCTGTCTGGAATAGACTGAGTTCATCTCTGGTGTTAGAAAGCAGGCCTGTTTCACGGTTTGGGGAAGGTTGTTTGATGTGAAGTGGGTCCTCTCTTAATTATTTTAACTGTATGTGTGACTTCTTCCTAGAAAGAATGGGAGAATATTTATGTTAGAACATTTTATCTATTCTTTGTCAATTGTTATTTGTCTGCAATTTTAAAGTAGATAAAGGAGAGCTCAATGTAAATATATTCTTAATACTTAATTACGATTGATGTCCACTGCCATGAGATCATCTTTACTTCTATATACTATCTATTACTTAGGTATTGTCCTGCTCCTGTAATCAGAAAGATTACAAAATAACCCTCAGTCGCAAATCTTGTGAGGAGAAGAATAAGAATTAGAAACCAGTTTCTTTTGGCCTTCAAAGCTAACCTTATACCATTAGATGGAACTGAATGACAGTACTTTTGCTAGAATAAGTCTCAGAGTTTGTGGTTCTGCATTGTTTTTCCAAGGAAACGGTGTGTCACTTTAATATTATTTCAAATTTTTAAATGTTGAACTCTTTTTTTGTTAAATAAAACTTTTTTGTGTTCATTCTATTCCATTGTTTTTGTATTTTTTTTTCTCAAGGGATCCCTGTTATTTATCTGCTGAATATTTGTTACCTATCTTCTGTCAATTTTTACTTTTTTGAGTGTTTGTTATCTGTCACTTTGTTTCATGCTACCTGCTATTCACAAAGATATAATTTGCATGGAGGAAACTACAAAAAAACCTAAGGGTACAGATTAATGACTTTTAATATAATTATATCTCATATAATAACACCCAAATCAAGAGAGGGAACATTTTATTCTATGCCAAAAGGTTCTGACATGCTCCATGCCAGTCAACACTCATCCCCCAAATGAAGAAAATATTCTAAATTTTGTCACTATCTTAGTCCTTTTGTCCCTTTGCAATGCTATAAAGGAATACCAGGGGCTGGGTCATTTATAAAGAAAAGAGGTATATTTCGCTCATAGTTCTATAGGCTGCACAAGAAGAATGGCACCAACAACTGCTCTTTATGAGGGCCTGAAGCTGCTTCCCCCATGGGGCAAAAGATGAAAGGGACCCAGTGTGTGCAAAGATCATATGGTGAGAGAGGAAGCAAAAGAGAGAGGAAAAGCGCAAGGCTCTTTTTAATAACCAGCTCTTGCGGGAACTAATAGAGAGAGAATTCACTCACTACCTTCTCCCAGGGAGGGGGTTAATCTATTCATGGGGATCCACTCCCATGACCCAAACACCTCCCATTAAGCCCCACCTCCAACATTGGGGATCAAATTTAAACATGAGATTGGGAGGGGACAAATATCGAAACTATAGCAGCCACAACAGATTAATTTTGCTTAA
>NW_012100198.1:50014-72292 GCF_000951045.1 Mandrillus leucophaeus | reverse complement strand
AGAGCCTCTGTGGGAACGCTTGGCAGCCCATGCTGTTCTAAGGCTGGAGCAGACTTTCTTAGTCTATTCCAGGCAGACAGGACTGCAGGGGGTCCAGCCCCTACAAGCCCCTCTGTCTGGAATAGACTGAGTTCATCTCTGGTGTTAGAAAGCAGGCCTGTTTCACGGTTTGGGGAAGGTTGTTTGATGTGAAGTGGGTCCTCTCTTAATTATTTTAACTGTATGTGTGACTTCTTCCTAGAAAGAATGGGAGAATATTTATGTTAGAACATTTTATCTATTCTTTGTCAATTGTTATTTGTCTGCAATTTTAAAGTAGATAAAGGAGAGCTCAATGTAAATATATTCTTAATACTTAATTACGATTGATGTCCACTGCCATGAGATCATCTTTACTTCTATATACTATCTATTACTTAGGTATTGTCCTGCTCCTGTAATCAGAAAGATTACAAAATAACCCTCAGTCGCAAATCTTGTGAGGAGAAGAATAAGAATTAGAAACCAGTTTCTTTTGGCCTTCAAAGCTAACCTTATACCATTAGATGGAACTGAATGACAGTACTTTTGCTAGAATAAGTCTCAGAGTTTGTGGTTCTGCATTGTTTTTCCAAGGAAACGGTGTGTCACTTTAATATTATTTCAAATTTTTAAATGTTGAACTCTTTTTTTGTTAAATAAAACTTTTTTGTGTTCATTCTATTCCATTGTTTTTGTATTTTTTTTTCTCAAGGGATCCCTGTTATTTATCTGCTGAATATTTGTTACCTATCTTCTGTCAATTTTTACTTTTTTGAGTGTTTGTTATCTGTCACTTTGTTTCATGCTACCTGCTATTCACAAAGATATAATTTGCATGGAGGAAACTACAAAAAAACCTAAGGGTACAGATTAATGACTTTTAATATAATTATATCTCATATAATAACACCCAAATCAAGAGAGGGAACATTTTATTCTATGCCAAAAGGTTCTGACATGCTCCATGCCAGTCAACACTCATCCCCCAAATGAAGAAAATATTCTAAATTTTGTCACTATCTTAGTCCTTTTGTCCCTTTGCAATGCTATAAAGGAATACCAGGGGCTGGGTCATTTATAAAGAAAAGAGGTATATTTCGCTCATAGTTCTATAGGCTGCACAAGAAGAATGGCACCAACAACTGCTCTTTATGAGGGCCTGAAGCTGCTTCCCCCATGGGGCAAAAGATGAAAGGGACCCAGTGTGTGCAAAGATCATATGGTGAGAGAGGAAGCAAAAGAGAGAGGAAAAGCGCAAGGCTCTTTTTAATAACCAGCTCTTGCGGGAACTAATAGAGAGAGAATTCACTCACTACCTTCTCCCAGGGAGGGGGTTAATCTATTCATGGGGATCCACTCCCATGACCCAAACACCTCCCATTAAGCCCCACCTCCAACATTGGGGATCAAATTTAAACATGAGATTGGGAGGGGACAAATATCGAAACTATAGCAGCCACAACAGATTAATTTTGCTTAATTTTGTGCTTCATAACAATGAAATCATTCAGTATCTTCTCTTGTTTTGACCTCTCTTAATCAGTTGGATATATATGCTACTAATTTGTTTGATTGTGTTTTTCTTTCATTTCATTTTGTTTTGGCCTAGAAATATCCTATTTATTGTATAATTATCACACAATTTGACATCCACTTTTGTGATGGTAGAGAGGTTTACTTGTTGTCTTTTATATATAAGCAACTGAAAATATTCTTGTAAACTTCTTTCTGTGAAAATACATACTCATTTTTTCTGGGTATCTATAGCTAGGGATGGAATTGCTTGGTGAAAGGCTGAAAATGGACACAGAGTTTTGCAAAAAGTTTGCATTATTTTGCATTTCTATGAAAAATGTAGGCTGTTTCCAGTTGCCCTACATTCCCACACACTTATTATTTTCTCTCTTTTAAGTTTTAGCCTTTCTACCAGGCGTGTAGTGATATCATCTGTTTTGTTTTTCACATGCCTATTGGTCATTTAGATATCTTCTTTTATAAAGCACCTTTTCAAATTTTGCCACTCATTGATATACTGGGTTGTCATTTTCTTTGTGATCTGTTGGAGTTATTTATATATTTTGAATGAGTCCATTTTTTCACATATGTATGTGTGAAGTGTTGAAGTTGAGAGCCTCTCTGAGAATGCTTGGCAGCCCATGCTGTTTTAAGGCTAGAGTGGACTTCCTCAGTCCATATCAGACAGAGGGGACCATACGAATTGGACCCAATATAGACATATATATTATATAATTATTTATAACATGAATATATGTTGCAAATAATTATTCTTGGTCTCCAGATAGCTTTTGCCTTGTTAAACACTAACCTATAACCAGAAGAAGCTTTTTAAAGATGAAGTACAATGTAATTGGTTTCTTATTTTGGTCAGTGTTACAGTACCTGGTCTAAGAAATATTTTCCTTTTTCAAGTTCATGAAAATATTTTGTATTTTTTCCTTTACAAGGTTTCTAATCTAACTTTCACATCTTAAGTTAATTTCAATGTATGGTAGAAAGTGATTGTTACCATTAAGTTTTTAAAACAATAAATATTATCTCACTCAGAAACTTTCTATGGAAAAATCTCTCATTTCCCCAATGAAGGGCATTGATGTCTTTGTTTTTCAAAAATTTAAATAACTGTAGATACCTGGCATATTGTTTGAATCTGTACTCTTTTACTTTGATATATTTATGTATACTTACACCTGTACCATAGCTTTTAAATTATTGTGGCTCTAAAATGAGTTTTGAATTCTAGCAGAGTAAGTCCTCCGATTTTTTCAAGACCAAATTGCCTATCCTAGATTATTTCATTTTCAAATAGATTTTTAAATTGGCATCTACATTTCTCTAAAAACTCCTACTAGAATTCTTAATCAGAATTATGTTGATGTGATATCCTCACAAAATTGAGTCATCCAATCCATGAACATGATATATGTTTCTATATACAGTCTTCTTTAATTTCTCTCACCAATAGCTTTGAGGCACTTTGTATGTGCTTCATTGTATGTATTCTTAAGCATGTAATGATTTTGGATATTAATCTTTATTATGTTTTATTGAATTTCATTTTCTAGCTGCTAATTGCTAGTATGGAGAAATTAAGATGGTTACATCAATGTTATAAAGGTATAGATTAAGTACAATAGACTACAACACTTTAAAATGTAATTAAATGCATGTTTACCAATATATACACAAATGGAACAACTGCTATAATCAAGTATGAGAATTTCCATAAGCCCAAAGTTTCTTGTAACCCTTTGTAGTTCATCACTCTTTCAAACCTCAGCCCCAAGGAGCCAGTGTCACTTTAGGTCAGTTTGCCTGTTTAACCATTTTCTGTAAATGAAATTATACTTGTGTTCTTTTGTGTCTGCCTTCTTTCCTGCATCACATTAATTTTAAAATCCATCCATATGAGTATTTTCATCAACAGTTAATACCTCATAATTGCTGAGTAGTATTCCTTTGTGTGGTTACACCATGTTTGATTATACATCCACTTGTTACTGGACATTTGTGTCATTCCAGGTTTGGGCTATTCCGAATAAAGTATAAGCATCCACATACAAATCATTGTGTAGACATAGTATGTAAATTCCTAGGAATGGAATGATTGTCCATCTGATTTGTATTTGTTTAAACTTAGAAGAAACTGTTAGCGAGATTTTCAAAGGAGTTGTACCATTTTTCATTCACACAAGGATAAGACTTCCAAGTGCTTTATATCCTCATCAACACATGGTATTTTCAGTCTTTTGAATTTTAGCATTCTCATGGATATGTAATAGTATCTCATCGTTGTATTGATTGATGTCCCTGATGACTAAAGAGGTGAGCATCTTTTCTTGTTCTAATTGACCATTCATGTACCTTCTCTTCTGAAGTAGCTATTCAAGTATTTTGCCAATTTGTTTCATTGTGTTGTTTATCATATCAGACTGCATTATATATATACTATTTAAAAAATCCTTTTTGGAGATAAATATAGGATCTCCTATATTGTGGCTTCTTTTTAAGTTCTCTTAATGTTCCCTATTTTGGAGATAAAGATAGATAATCATCAAAAAGGTGCTTATATATACACATATAACTATATTCATGTCTAAGAATCATTAGTCAAGCATATAGGTAAGGATCTATGTCTGACTTCTCTCTTCTCTTCCATTGATATATGTTCTGTTTTTTTCAACCATACACATGATTTTGATTTCCATAGCTGTACAGTAAATCTGGAAATAGGTAGTGAATTCATTCGCCATTGTTCTTTTATAATGTTGCTTTTTTATTATTCTTGATCATTGACATTTCCATATACATGGTAGCATCAGATTGTAAATTTCTACCAAAATGCCTGTTGGAGTTTTTACTAGAATTGCATTGGATCTGGAGATCAATTTGGGAAGAATTCACTTTTTAACTACAACAACTCTTCTGATCCATGACAACATTTATCTCCCCACTAATTTAGTTCTTTTATAATTTCTTAAAGCAATGTTTTGTAGTTTTCAGCATACTGGCCTTACATCAATTTTGTTGAATTTATTACTAAGCACATCATGTATTTAGATGTTAGTTTAAATGAAATTGTATTTTTATTTCACTTTCCAAATGCTCATTGGTAATATACAAAAATACAGCAGACTATTTATATTGAACTTATATTCTGCAAAATTGGAAACTCACTTATTAATTTTTATAGATTTTTGTAGATTTCTAGGAATGTGTACATACACCATCATTATCTGTTAATAAAGACAAATTCAATTCTTCCTTTTCAATCTTTTCAATGCTTCATTTACTTTTTCTTACTTCATTGCATTGGTTAAGATCGCTAATCTAATACTGGATTGAAAAAGTAAAAGTAGATATTCTACCCTTTTGTGTGATTTAATAGAAAAGCATTCGATCTTATGCCATTCAATATAATGTTACCTGTGGGTTTCTCACATCTGCCTTTAGTGGGGTTGGAAGTGTTGCCTTCTGTTCTTCTCAAGCTGAGAGTTTTGTGGGGTTTGTTTTTTATAATCATGAAATAAAGTTTTCAATTTTACCAAATGCTTTTTTTCTGTGTATGTCAAGGTAATCATACAGTCTTTTGCTTTTGTCCTGATAATGTGGAGAATTACATTGGGTTTTCTGCAAATATGAAAAATATTTATTAAATCAAGCTATGACAGTTTTCTAATATTTTAAATTGTTTTAACAACCATATTGATATATAACTTACATGCAAAAGTGAACATAATTAAACTGTATAAATTTAAAAGTTTGAATATATGTATACCTCTATAATCCAGATAGTGGATATAGGCTGGACACTGTGGCTTGTGCCTGTGATCTTAGAACTTTGGGAGGTCAAGGCAGACAGATTGCTTGAGCTCAGGAGTTCAGGACCAACATAGGAAACATGGTGAAACTCCATCTCTAAAAAACCAAAAAATTAGCCAGGCATGGCAGCAAGTGCCTGTAGTCTCAGCTACTTGGGAGGCTGAGTTACGAGGATGGTTTGAGCCCAGGAGACAGAGGTTGCAGTTAGCCGAGATTGTGCCTCTGCACTCCAGTCTGGGTGACAGGACCAGACCCTGTCTCAAAAAAAAAAAAAAAAAAAAAAAGGTAGTGGATATAGCTACCACTTCAAAAGCGTTCTTGTGTGTCCTAGTAATTCCTCCCTCACGTTTCTCCCCCAACCTCAGACAAACACTGCTTGGCTTTCTGTCATAATAGATTAATTTACATTTTCTCAGGTTTTCTATAAATAGAATCATACACTATGTATACATTTTTGGTTTATACATTTATATACTTTGGTATTTTTGTATATCTTTTTCACTCAGAATAATTATTTTGATTTGTAGCCATGTTTTCATGTGTATTAATAGATCACTCTGCTATACTGCTGAGTAATGTAATATTCCATGTGATAGATATATCACGATTTGTTTTATTCATTCATCTGTTAATGGGTTTGGATGGCTTCTGAAAATTTGGATGGCATTTGAAAATTTGATTGTTAGCTCTTTATTAATAAACTTTGAGGGTTCCCTTAGTGTTGTACACAGAGGTCATTTATCAGATATGTGATTTCCAAGTATTTTCTCCCTAAGTGTGGCTTGTCCTTTCATTCTCTTACCAATGTCTTTGAAGAGCAATTTTTAAAAAGCGTTGTTGAAGTGTAAATTATTGCTTTGTTCTTTTACCAGTTTTTAGGCTGTATGCTTCCAGCTTTTGCCCATTCAACATGATGTTGACTGTGGGTTGGTCACAGATAGCTTTTATTATTTTGAGATATGTTCCTTTAGTGCCTAGTTTTTTGGGAGTTTTCGCATGAAGTGATGTTGAATTTTATCAGAAGTCTTTTCTGCAGCTATTGAGAGAATCATGTTGTTTTTGGTTTTAGCTCTCTTTTTATAATGAATCACATAACATATAATTCACCTTTTGCATCTGGTAACTCTCAATGTCTGCCCACTTTGTGGGAGGGGCCCTTTGGTGCATCAAACAAGGAGGATTCAATGTTGGAGACACGGAGACCCCACTGAAAGCCCTGGACCCCGAGAGTGAGCAGTGCCCTGGTGTAGACCAAGAACTCTCAGCACTGAGGCACCTGACACTCAGGAGGATGGTAAGGGTCAATCTCTTGGTGAGCAACTAGGTCCCTGGAACTCTCACCTGGGTCTCAATGGGCATATGGGTAGCTTTTCTTTGCACAGGCCCTAGCCAGGTGACCCAGGTGCTGGCTGCATCCTAGGTAATCCACTGGGGACCATAGGATTGCACCAATACTAATGCTGGTCTCTTTGGTCATTTTAAGTGTTGCTTTTACTTCCCAATAGGCTGACTTCAGTGGCAGAACCCTCATAGGAAGCAAAGACCGCATGGAAAGGAGGAAAAGGCCATGACAGAGTAGGTGAGCCTGGGGCTGCATTAACCTTCCACTCTGAACATTCAGGTAGGTCTAAATGGAGAAGCTGGGTAGTTTCCTTAGAACCTGCCCTGTCCTGACCTCCCTGCTGCCCCCAGCTCCTAGGACCATGGGGATCCTTGTCCACTTGCCCCCCAACCCCCAAGTGGACACAAGAAAGCAGCATGGTCCTTCCCCTTGGAGGTCCCTTGCAGAAGAGCAGGGCACCTGGAATATTCGAGTTCCTGGGAGACTGGGGTCCAGTTATTAGCCAGGGGCCAATGTACTGGTGCTTCCTTACTATTGGTCACACCATGTCCAAGCTTGGCCTAACTCCTGTGCTACCCTGGCCTCAGGGTTTGTCTTTGGAGGCTCCACCCTACAGCTGGAGCCATCTTGCATGGTCTCCTCAAAAACAGGTCCTGACCACACAGAAATGTAATTGTGCTTCTCCTCTGGCGTAAAACATTCCTTCAGCTTCTCAGACTGCGGCAACACTTTCCAGTGTTGACCTGCATCCTGTGTGCGTGAAAGGAAGAGGAGGTGACAGGGCATGGGGGAGGGGGAGCAGAAAGAGGAGGGAGAGTGGTGACAAAAAGGCTGAAGGACAGAATGAGGACAGAATAAGGAGGAGGGGAGGAGTGGGGAGGCAGGATGAGGAGGACCAGGAAAGGGAGAGGACCAGAGACTGAATACCAAGGAATCCATATTCTCAGCCCCAGAAGGGCAACCCTGTCTCTCTGGAACTCCACTAACCTCATCCTGGGCGCACACACACCTACACACACACACACACACACACAGACACACACACACAGACACACACACACACACAGTTCTCTGATCCTCCAGCGTCTTCTCTTCCTATAAGAAGAGCCTCTCACCCTTCCTCCCATTCCTCATCCTGGGGATTCTTCCTTTTTCCACTGGGTCTTCCAGGGCTGGTTCAGGTCCTTCACCTGCAGTCAAGCCCTTGCCTTGTGGTTCTGGAGAGTCCAGAGCAGTGAAAGCTCTCAGGAAAAGAAAATGCAGGGCAGATGAGGTCACAGGGTCACCCTGCAGAATCTGAGTACAGTTGTCCAAGGTCAGATGTCAAACTTTTCCCAAAGAAAATCAAAGAAGATCCTTGGTCCAGGTCATTCTTTCTTGTGGACAATTAAGCTATGAAACCATTGTGCCCAATTCTCTTTCTGAAACCAAAGATCAGCTTTAACCAGGGTAAGAGTAGGTGTGGATGCAGATTACAGAAACTGAGCACTGAGGAAAACTTGGGCTGCTCCCACAAAGGCCCAGGGAGGAGCTGCCTAGGCCAGAGTCTAAGAACCCTTCTGTATTAGTGAGCTCAGGCCGTCATCACAAAATACCATCAACAGGGTGGTTCAAAAAGCAGAAATGTACTGTTTCACAGGTCTGGATTCTAAACGTTCAAGATCAAGATTGGATTCCAGTGAGAGCTCTCTTCCCGCCTTGGAGATGCACACAGACTCTCTGTGCCCCCACACGGCCTTCACTTGCTGTATGTGATTTGTGGGAGGAGGAGTGGGGTGAACAAGCTCCCTGAGTTTCTTCTTAGAAGAACACTAATCCTATCAGATCAGGGCCCCATATTTATGACCTCACTTCTCTTAATCACTTCCTTAAAGGCCTTTTCACTATGTAAGTCCCACTGAGGTTAGGGCTTCAACATGTACATTTTGGAAGGCTGTAAACCTTCAGTTCTGGCTCCTCCTCAGCCTGCTCCCCACATTCAGATGTCAGCAGCTCCCAGCTCTGAGGGAGCCTCACAGGCACTGGATCCTCAGGTTCTTCTCCCCCAGAGTTTCTCCTCTTCTCTCTGATTCAGATCCCTTTGCAGTGGAACTTGCATGTCTTTCTTTATAGTTTCCCCCTTCCTTGCATTCTCTTCTTCTTTCTGTTTTCTTTCTATGTAATTCTATACATGTAACATTAAGGCACTTGTCAGATGAGGAGACCACCTCATAACCTGTGTCTTAATAAACAGAAGTCTGAATTTATTGCTTCTTAAATGGAGAGAGCTCTGCTGATCATTCAGTCTTTCTGAGCAGACTGGACTTAGAATTTGTGGAAAGTGTGGGGTTCAGAGACTGGCTAAGGGCACAGACATCAGTGAGCTGGTGTGGATTGGTTGGCACTCAGAGCTGCTCATTGGGCAGAGTTGCTTTCAATTGACTTAATTTCAGAAGTGAGGGTCAAGCACTGACTGAGGGGCTTGCAGAAATATGTTCGCTGAGGTGAGTGGCTGTGGTAGGCAGAATAAACTCCCCTAAAGGTGTCCAATCCTAATCCCTGGGACTTGTGAATATGTTACTTTACATGGCAGAAGAGATCTTAGAGAGGTGTTAGGGATATTGAGACAGGCAGATTATCCCTGAGAGCCCAGCACCCTCACAAGGGTGTATGTAAATGAGAGAGGGAGGAAGGAGAGTCCGTGTCAGAATGACGCAATGTGACAATAACTTGACATGCAACAGAAGGACTTATGTTTGGGGATTGAATTCCTTCTCTCCCCTAGCAATCACTTTTTTCCCACATAGTACACATTTCTTTCAATCCACTCTGAAACATCTTGTGGATATGATTTGCTTAACTTTTGTGGTTGCTTTTAATGTTTCTATAACCACTATCCGCACCCTACTCTAACACGTGTAGACATCTGTGCTCCCCTCCTGCAAATACACCTGAACTCCTGCAAACTCTGTCTCACTAACAGGTGACTTGCAAACCTTTGTGAATTTCAGCCAGGTTCTCCCACCCCTTGCACTTCCCGGGTGAGGTGACACCCCACCCTGCTTCTGCTAGCACTCCCTGTGCTGCAGCCACTGTCTAACCAGTCCCAGTGAGATGAGCCGGGTACCTCAGTTGGTAATTCAGAAATCACCCACCATCCGCATTGGTCTCGCTGGGAGCTACAGACCAGAGCTGTTCCTATTCAGACATCTTGCCCCACAAAAGATCTCTGGGAGGGTAATTTTATTGTGCAATACATTTTGAATTGGGTGTCCTAGTTGTCTTTAGTGAAATAATCATTTTAAGTTTTGGCTCACTTACATCACATTAAGCTAATTGGAAATTTCATCAGGTTTTCCAAGTCATTTAGGAGATGGAATTCCAGGTAAAGCACATTCCATCTCTTGCGGTGCCTATCTACTAACCCCATTCCATCCTCCAAAGTAAATGCAAACAATTGTCAACCATAGAAATATGGCTCTTATTTACCGGAAGATAGCCATCATCACTAAAATATGTAAATACTTCTCACTTCAAAATAGTTGTGTTAAACTCAAACTGCCTTAAAAACAACATACCACAGCATTTTGAAATGCTTAAAAAGGCTATATTAAGACTGTTTCTAGATTTGCAGAATTTATTTAAATTATGTCCTAAAGACTGATTTATCTAAAATTTAAAAAAATACTTTGTAGTTCAAAGAATCAATAATCATGGAACTTGATTGATATTTTACACTTATTTTTTATATATAAAGCCCCACCTCCCTCCTTTCCTTCTTTCCGTCCTTCCTTCCTTCTTTCCTTCCTTCCTCTCCTCTTCCTTCTTCCTTCCTTCTTCATTCTTCCTTACTTCTTCCTTCTTTCCTTCCTTGCTTCCTTCCTCTCTTCTTCCTTCCTTCCTTTCTCCTTGCTCCTTCCTTCCTTTCTTTCTCCTTCCTTCTTCCTTCCTTTCTCCTTCCTTCCTTCTCCCTTCCTTTCTCCTTCCTTCCTTCCTTCTCCCTTCCTTTCTCCTTCCTTCCTTCCTTCCTTCCTTCCTTCCTTCCTTCCTTCCTTCCTTCCTTCCTTCCTTCTTTCCTCCTTCCTTCCTTCCTCATCAGATTAAACTCATTAGGCAGGCTTGAATGACGAAAGCTGCCCAACCAGAGCCAGAACTTAGGAAGGAAGGTCGCTGAGAAGGGCAACAGCCTAATAAGACTGAGGGATTGGTTATGCACAAGAGGATTGAGCAAATAAATATGTTGAGGATACTGAGAGCTAAGTCAGAGAAGCGAATTACAAATGTGAAAAGAATTAAGCTAGAATGAACCCTATAGTGTTGGATTATAATTAGTAGTGTTCAGGCGAGTTCATGGTTTTGAATATTTTTAGATACAGAAATAAAAAGGGATATGTGTGTGTATGTGTGTAATGTGTGTGTATGTATGTATGAACACACCGACATACATATATTTTCTACCTGTGTCCACTGACAGGGCCTAGTAGCAATGAGCACATCCAGTACCCAGATCTTTCTTTCTAAATACCACTGTCTGAAAGAAACTAGGGGACCTTGGAGAAATATCTGATTCCAGGGTAGGGATAACAAAGGTAAAATATAAGCCCAGAACATCTGTTTCACCAGATAGTAAGTGCTCAAAGAATGGAGTAGTAGCTCACACAGTCAGCTCGAAGGGGCTCTCCCTGGAAAACCCTAAGACAGTTTGGGCATCAGAATAAACAGTGTTAGCAGATTATATCACATCAGATGAAACAGGAATCCATCAATCCACATGGATGTCATACAAAGGGGATAAAAGAAATTTCTTTAAAGTTGAATGCCAACTAATAAATATTAGTGGAATGATGGAATTGGGATATCACCATCTGATGATTATCATGGTAAAAGTAATTAACTCAGGAAAAAAAAAAGTCAAAAAACGCTAACACTCAGTGGGTAAGAGTTGGATAAGAAATGTGATATTTACCCTGTTTCAAACTGTGTCTCAATAAAATATTATACATTACAAATGGAACAAAGGGTTTATAGTGAAGAAGCTTAGCAAATACTAGCTTACTCCAATGGCCATATTTAACGTCACCAGTAACAGGAAAGAAGATCCTGGCTCACGTGATAGAGAGAACATCACTTCTGTGATAGTCCCAACAAAATGCATAACCTGAATCGAATCATGAGGAAACATCAGAGAAAACAAACTTGAGGATATTCTACAGAATAACCAGCCTGTAATCTTCAGATATTGAAGTCCACAAAGATCAGGAATGACTGTTGTTCTGAGTTGAGGAAACTAAAGAAATCTGACAAGTAAGTGTAATATGTGGGTCCAAAGGATGTTGTTGGGACATTTGGTGTGAAACTTGGATGGAATCTCTGGGTGACCGTATATAGGCATTCCTTAAAGTGTGCTTGCAACTTTTTTGTACATTAATTTTTTTTTAACGTACAAACTTCTAATGCCCTTTAAAAAGCCCTCCCTAACTTCCTCAGATTGTACCACTCCTCAGGTTTGCCTGTAATATATTTTCCCCTGCAAACTGCCTCTGTGTGATCTAAACAAAACCAACCTATAATACTGTATTCGATCAGCAGTGCAGTATAGCAAAAGTGGTCAAAGTGATGCTAGACCGATGGAATACCCGCCGTTGTTGCCTAGTTTCATGGCCATGAATGAAGTTACAGCAGATAATTTACCTTCCTGCAGTCTCTCCACTTGTGATGCTGTCTCTGATGCTGCTAGCATCACGGAGAAGGGCTTAGAAAGCTGGCATGAGGAGGGCTGCAAAGGTGAGTGGATCACAAGGTAAGATTACACTGGCATTGGTTCAAAAAATTCCCTCTAGAATACCTTCCTTCTGCTTATTTTGGGGCCAAATGTGTAAAAGAAGGGGTGAAAGAAGAATAAACCAAATTCCCCTAATACCCACATTTCTTCCTATTTGTGTAGGAGACATTTCAAATAAGCACTGGCAAGATGCAATGTATGTAATGGGCACTGAGCATAATTGATGTTGTTTCTTATATACTTTGAGAATACATTCTTTGAAAAAAGTTCATAAAGACTCCAAACTTTCCCAGGTTTCATTTGAGGACATCATGTGCCAGGAGCAAAATGTGTTCTATTTGTTAGGTGATACGTGGAGATAACACCTCATTCATATGAAGATGGAATTCTCAACTCCACACAGAGGCTGTGCACTGAAACCCTGATTTTTGGTCCTTATTCGGAGACATATTCAATTTTATTTAATATCTGGCTCTTGCCACATTTGCTTAATTGCTTTCCAGCAGAAGAGCAGGTTCATAGCAGGAAAGCCTCAAGGGTAGCTGGGGAGAGGTCAGGAATGTCTGAGCCAGGCACAATGACAGAAGAGACTAGTGGGTGGAGGAAGAGCTAACATCCAAGCTAGAATTTCATTACAACACAAGGCAATCATAAATATTAAAACAGAAAGAAAACATAACTGCAAAAAAGGCTAATTATTATCTACGTTCTTCGCATGAGGAGACAGGGAATTGCTAGTACATTAATTAAAAGTTTACATAGGATTATTTAAAGAGAAGTTCAGTTACATAAATCCTCTTATATAAACTACTTCCCCCCAATCATCTTAGATGTATAAAGTTTTACAAGAAGAGATCCAAACACTGATGAGTTAGGTACCATATTGTAACAATGGTGATCAAAGTTCTAAGAAGAAAGGGCTCTAAGTAAGATGGAAATAAAAGGACTAATCTCAAGTGGTTCCATAATAAACTCTTTTGTGCTTTTCAAAGTGCAAAGCAGGTGTGAGTAGACATTTCTTCCCACATTGTTCATTCAACTATTAAATATTTATTGAGTGTCTACTATGTGCCATAGGGAGATCTTCATATAGGGGATGCAGCAGTAAAGAAAACCAACAAAATTCTCAGTCTTCCTACAGCGTATAATCTAGTCAGGGGATACAGGAAATAAGTTTATCACACTTAAAGGGTTTTGTAGCTGGAAGAAATTTGGGTCGTATAAATAACAATTAACCTAAGAATCTATAAAAGTTGCTCCCCTAACATTCATTTTAACAGCTAACACACGCTGCAGAGAAAAATTTTAAATGCACATTTCTTATTTTAAAGTATCTATTACTCATTTTTAAAGTAGAACTTTTTGCTATTTTTTTCATGCATTTTGCCAAATATACTCAAAAACGGAATGTCCTTTACACTAAAGTCTGATTGTATCTTCAAATCATGACTACTTGTTTCTTTGCAGTAATGTGGCTGTAAATGTATAATTGTAATAAGTTTCAAATGGTGTGAGGACAATTGAATTTGCAGAGAGTTCATCTCTGTAGTGCATTTTCAAAATATTATTTTGAAAATTATATTTTACTTCTGAAAGAAAGGCACCCACTAATGAAAAACGGACACAATGTAATGTTGCTAACAGTTCAGCAGAGGGTGCTGTAACTTAAAGTTGAAGAATGGCTCTGGGCTAGATTATAAATGCTGAAAGCTGAATGCAGGCAGAAGGGCTTAAAAGGAAAAAAAACTAAGTGGATCTTTACTTTTTGACGCATCACTACAGTTACAGAGCCTTAAAATACAGCAACAAACAATACAGAGCTAAAATATGATTTAAAATCTGAGTGTAACACTTTTTTTTGTTTTAAAAATATTATCTGTCCATATTCACTCACTGTGCATTACAATACTATTAAAAAAAAAACAAAAGAAATGTAATACATTTAGCTTTTAAAATTATATATTACAAAAACGCTTACATCAGCATCCCTCCACCAATAATAAAATAAAAGGTTGATATTGAGTCAGGACTTTTGTAATTCCTGTGAATGATTTATGCATGACTCAGTCATCTATTTAAGACTGAAGTGTATAATGTAACTTTCTGGTGCTAAAATGGCATGAGATTGTTAAAGTTAGCTTTCTTTTCTTTTCTTGTTTTATTTTATTGAGACAGGGTTGCCCAGGTTGAAGTGCAGTGGCATAATCATGGCTCACTGCAGCCTCAAACTCCTGGGCTCAAGTGATCCTCCTGCCTCAGCCTCCCATGTAGCCAGGACTACAGACATGCACCACGATGCTCAGCTAAGTTTTAATTTTTTTTGGTAAACACTGGGTCTCACTATTTTGCCCCGTCTGATCTCTAACTCCTGGGTTCAAGGAATCCTCCCACCTTGGCTTCCCAAACTGCCTGGATTACAGGTATGAGCCACCATGCCTGGCCTTATTTCTTAATTGTGGTAAAATGCACATAACATAACATTTACCATCTTAACCATTTTTAAGCGTACAGTTCAGTGGCATTAAGTACATTCACACTAGTGCAACCAAACTCTAAAACTCTTCATCTTACAAATTGGAAACTTTGTACCCATTAACACTAACTCCTTATTCCTCCCTCCCGGAAGCCCCTGGCATCCACCATTCTACTCTATTTATGAATTTCTCTATTCTAAGTAAATTATATAGTATTGGTCCATTTGTGATGGGCATATTTCATTTGGCAAAATGTCCTCAAGTTTCATTCATATTGTAACATGTCAGAATTCCTTTCTTTTTTAAAGTAGAATCATATTCTATTGCATGTATACACTGTATTTCTTATCCCCTCTTCATGACAAACAGAAAGTTTGATGCAAATGTCATGAGTTTTGAGGACACAGCGAATATAATTAAGAAAGCTAAGCTAACAGTTCTTACAATAAAGTGAAAGAGAAACTGCTGCCTTGGGCAAGTTTCTCTCTCAGTTTGATGAAAGGAAGAATATATGAATTTTTCTCCTGTACCAGATATTGGCTGTGCAAGGGATTTTCTTAGATTTTTTTCTGAAAGGGATTTCTGGAAGAAATACAGATTTCAGCAGGGGAAAAAATGTTGAGACACCATCAGATGTCTAGGACCTGAAAAAGGAGACATAAGTGACCAGCCAGGGAGGAGAGAACCTGATCCCCACTAAGAAACTACATGAGACATCCTTAGTAATAGGGTGGGGTAGGGAGTCTCCATATAACTCCCAAAAAAGAGCCATAAGAGAAAGAGAGGGTTTTAAAAGCTCTCAGGGCAGAGAATGTAGTGCAGCTCACAACTGTATGAGTCAAGTAGGAACCTGCTGACTGCTCGCTTCCTCTCCTCTCTACCCTGTTGTGACTCTGGTGTGGTTAGAGAGCCAGAGAAGGAACAATCCTGGAAGGAGAAAAAAGAAAAAGGCGGACACATCCACTTTCTCCACTGCAGGCTTTTGGTCTGCAGCTGGCCTACGTGCAGGGAGAAGAAGTTTTAGCTTGAAATTGAGGTTGAAGTTTTGATGACCACCCTGGGTCTCACATATGAATTCCTTTTTTGAAGAACCTTTCATTAACTGGAAGTGATAAGTTGTAGGAGTTGCCCTTTCATCTAGAGCAAGGGAAGAATTAATCCCACAGAAGAAATTCAAGGTGACGCAGGGAATCACAGTGAAAATTGTCTATAATTGCATCCCCCAGTCATGCTTGTTTCCATGCTTAAAATATTCAGCTACAACTGTCTCCTCAATGTGAAAATATTTAAGAGAAATGAATGGAGATGGCTGTTAAAGAAACATCCTAAATTCTAGATGCTTAACATATATTATTCCTATTTAAGTCTTATAATATTTCAGCAAAGTTGGACTTAATACCTTTTTTTACATATGTGAAAACTGATTATCAGTGAGATTGAGTGACTTTCCCAAATGACAGAATCATGACTCTTATCTATGCTTGTCTGGTTCCAACCACCTTGTCCTTTCTGAATATCATCTTAGTTCACATTTCCTTCTCTTAGACATCTTCTACTTCAGGCAAATTAACTGCAAATCTCTAAGTTCCAGTTTCCTTATGTACAAGACCAAATTCATAATGCCGGCTCCGCCATCCTGCAAGGAGTATTGAAAGAATCCTGAGATCCACACAGTACACTGTAAAGTACTACATGAACTCAAGAATGTTATTATTGGCGGAAGAGAGCGATACCTTATGTCCTCACTCTCCTGCAGACTGAAGAATTATACTGGAAGCTATAACATGTGTTTGGGGACGAAGAATCCTAATCATAAATTCTTTAGAATATACTATTACACTAAAGGTCATTAAGTCTTCTCTTAAAAAAAATGTTTAAACATAAGCGTAAGTTGGCCAGATTTTGTGGCATATACCTGGTAGTCCCACATACTCAGGAGGCAAAGGTGACAGGATCACTTCAGCCCAGGAGTTTGAGGCTGCAGTGAGTCATGATCACACTTCTGCATTCCAGGCTGGATGACAGAGTGAGACACGGACTCTAAAACAATTATTTTTTTAATTTACAAACATGTATATTGGTCTAAAAACAATAACAGTGCTACCAAAAATACAAGTAGAGAAATGAAGATCATTGTTTTTCATTTGTATCACTAAATGTAAATAATGATTTGGATTATTATTATTGTTATTTTGAGACACAATCTTGCTCTGTTGTCCAGGCTGGAGTACGATGGCACAATCTCGGCTCATTGCAACCTCCGCCTCCTGAGCTCAAGTGATTCTCGTGCCTCAGCCTCCCGAGTAGTGGGAATTACAGGTATGTGTCACCCTACCCAGTTAATTTGTGTATTTTTAATAGAGACTGCATTTCACCTTTTTGGCCAGGCTGGTCTTGAACTCCTGTCCTCAAGTGATCTACCCGCCTCGGCTTCCCAAAGTGCTGGGGTTACAGGTGTGAGCCACTGGCCCGATCACCTATTTGGTTTATTAAATCATTACCAACCTAATGATGACTTGGCTACAGTAATCCAGATTGCACATGCATGAACTGGAGTACTGGCTACTATGTGCACCCATCAGAATTTTATTTAGCCAAATGTATGTGTTAAACCTCACAACTTCCTGCTACCCACCAAACATCTTTCACAAACTTTCTGGTAGCCTTTTGCAACCCGACAGGATGAATCAATGAACAGCATTGTAAACAACATTTTGCTTGCATTGAAATATTACCGTGCTCCCCCTGGAAGAACATATGTTATTTATGAAAGCAGTGGTGACTAAGAAAATCAACTCCTATAAAATTACTAAGTTTTAAAAATAGATTAAAATACACTTGCTTTATTCTCATTATATGCTGTCTAAGCAATGTATCTTAAAAACAAAGAAACTACATTAGCTAACTGGGTTACATTAGAATGATTTTTTTTCAGCAACCTTAAAATTATCTCCTTCATACCAATTTCTTTTGCTGCTTTTAAATGATCTTTGTAATTTCATTTCTGATTATGAAACTGGCACATATTTACCATATAGAAAATACAGGAGATCACAGAGGAAGAAATACTCATCATTTCACTGTCCAGAGATTAGACATTTGGTATCCCTAATTTGAAAATCTGAAATACAATTTATTGTTAAGTGCTGATCTTACGTCCTGTAACCCTGATGAACTTATTAATTCTGGTACTATTTTAGTACATTCCTTGAGGTTTTCTACATGAAGAACATATCATCGGCAAATAAAGGTGGTCTAAATTCTTCTGTTCCTATCTGGATACCTTTTGTTTCATTCTCTTACCTAATTGTCCTGGCTACAATCTCCAGTCCAACATTGAATGGAAGTGGTGAGAGTGGACATCTTTGTATTATTCCTAATCTAAAGGTGAAAGCATTCGGTCTGTCCCACTAAACATGATGTTAGCTGAAGCTTTCTGACAGATGTCCTCTATCAGGTTGAGGAAGTTCTCTTCTATTCCTTGTTTGTTGAAAGAATATTGAATTTTGTCATATGCCTTTCCCACGTCTATTGAGATGATCACATTAATTTTGGTTTATTTTCTACTGATACTACATTAATTGGTTTTCAGATGTTAAACTTATCTTCTATCCCTGGGATAAATCGCACTTGGCCATCGTGTATAATTTGTGCTGATGTTACTGGATTCAGTTTGCTATATTTTGTTGAGGATTTGTGTCTGTATTTAAAGACGATACTCATTTGTAGTTTTCTTGTGATGTCTTGGAGTAATACTGGCCTCATAGAATAAGCTGGGAAGTGTTCTGTCCTCTATTTTTGGAAGAGTTTGTGAAAAATTGATATCAACTCTCCTTTAGATGTTTGGTAGGATTTAGCTGTGAACCCGTCTGGGCCCAGGCTTTTTTTGGCATGTATTTTTTTTGAATGCTAATTCAATCTCTTTAGTTTTAGAAGTCTATTCAGATGTCAGTTTTGATTGCTCGTGTTTTTTTTTTCAGTGTTTAAAACTACCGCAAACCTCTAGTTTGTAGTGGTTCTGATAAGAAATGAAATGCCATCCTTACATTTAGTCCTCTGTATGTAATGTGCTTTTTCTCCTTTTATTCCTCCTAGAATTTTTCTGTTTATCACTGGTTTTGATCAATTTGAGTATGGTGTTCCTTGGTGTAGTTTTCTTCATATTTGTTGTCGTTAGTATACACTACGCTTCTCAGATATATGGGGTTTATAGCTTTCATTGCCCATCAGTGATAGACTGAATAAAGAAAATATGGTACATATAGACCATGGAATACTATGCAGCCATGAAAAGGAATGAGACAATGTCTTTTGCAGGGACATGGTTGAAGTTAGAAACCATTATTCTCAGCAAATGAATGCAGGAACAGAAAACCAAACGCCACATGTTCTTACTTATAAGTTGTAGCAGAATGACAAGAACACATAGACACATGGGGGAAACAACACACACTAGGGCCCGTCAGAAGTGAGGGGTGGGGGTTGGGGGGAGGGAGAGCATCAGGAAGAGTAGCTAATAGATGTTGTGCATAATAACTAGGTGATGAGATGATCTGTGCAGCAAACCACATGGCACCTGTTTACCTATGCAACAAACCTGCACATCCTGCACATGTACCCCACAATTTAAAATAAAAGTTGAAGGAAAAAACTAAAAAAGATTTTAAAAATCCACTTAAACCTCCATACTTGCATCACAATTAAATCAAAATTAATTACAGAACTGAACGTAAACTGCAAAACTAGAGAAATTACAGTAGAAAACATAAGAGAAACTCTTCATGATGTGGAGTTAGGCTAAGTATTCTTAGTTATCACATCAACAAAACGATTAAAGAAAACATTGATAAATTCAACTTTATACAAATTAAAAATTCTTGGTCAGCACAAGACACTATTCATAGAATAAAAAGACATGCTACAGATTGGGAGAAAAATATGAAAATCACTAATATGACAAAGAATTTGTGTGATGGTTAATTGTGTGTGTCCCTGTGACCGAGCCCCAGGGTGCCAGGACATTTGTTCCTATGTTATTCTGTGTGTGTACTGGAGGGGTCTCTGGATGACATTAACACTGGAATGGGCAGTCTATGTGAAGCAGATTACCCTCCCTAAGGTGAGTGGGCCTCATCCAATCAACCTAAAGCCAGAGGAGAAGTAAAAGGCCTAATAAGAAGGAAACACTTTCCTAGGTATCCACCTTTCTGTCTTGAGAATTTCAGCCTCCAGAATCTCATGTCCAAACTGTCTGTACACACACCGCCCCCCCACACACACAAACACACACACATATGCCATATACATATACATACATATATATTAATACACACACACACACACACACACACTTCCTAGGTAAGTAGGAAGGATTGCATTTTGTAAAGCTCAGCCATTCGATGATAATTGTTGAAGCTGGCCGGTGATTATGGGGATGTTTTACTGTGGGATTCTGTCTCCTTTTTTAGACTGTTGAAGTTCTGCATTTGAAGAAGTAGGATAGAATAATAGCTGAATTTCTCCACAGACACTTCAAAGCCGTAGGGATTAACACAGAGTCGAAAATACCACCCATAATCGTGCCCCCAACCAGGGCTAGGGAACTCTGGGCCCCAGGTGATTTTATTTAGCCAGGTCTGGGAACCACATAACAGCAGAGAGAGAGGAAACACCATGCAAAGAGAGACCAGCACAGCAACGAGAGCCTGTTAATGACAAAGCACAGGTAAAACCTTCCTCAGAAAGCGAGTGTGGAGAAACACAGATGAGGCCTGAGACCTGGTGGATCAGAACCCTGCTACTGGGGTATTGAAAGGCAGGGGCTTCACAGTGCAGAGGACCAGAGGGGCCAGTCTTCGAAGGGCAGAATTGCTGGGAGACGGGGAGGCCTGGACAAAGGAAGCATCCTCTGGAGACTTGTGGTGAAGAGAATGAATGAAGTAACTGGCAGAAATTGAAGTTCCTGCTTGAACAAAATACAATTCCAGAATGAGAGCACACATGCCTGTTTCCCAAAGTCAGACAATATTTCCTAAAATCCCAAGAAAAAATCATTTTTGGCAAGTGCCTAATATACAGTGATGCAATCCATGTGTCAAGACATTGGGAAAAGTTTATTATTAAGTATGTTAAAGTCAGCGAGACCTGATTCCCTCATGAGGACTCTGTTAAGGATGAATTCCACTCAACGAGTGATGCTTAGGACACACTTTTGAATAGCTCATGTGCATCAACATATTTAAATGTAAGTCTCAACCAAAAACTAGGCTGTCACATAGGCTGTCACTTAATGTTTGGGTTAAAATAACAAATAAAAATTGCAGGTACAGGGGTTAGAGAAGAGGAAAATATTGTCTTTGATTGTCATAGTGGTAAAAATTTGAAGTTGAAAGAAAGAATTTAAAATTTATAAACCAAATAGTAGAAATGTGTCAACTTAAAATGGGATTAGTGACATCTAAACCTTTTCAGTGCAATGTTAAATGGGAGCTATACAACTCTTCCTAAATAACAAACAAAAGGCACACACACATACACAAACAAAAAAGGAAACAAAATCAACAAAGAAATACAGTAAATACAATCTACCACATATGGTAAATGTAGACTAAAACATGGAGAGTTTAGAATATAAACAGGGAAATAAGAATGGTTTTATTAATCTAAATTCTCATCTGCCACAATCAATCATAATAATAAAAGCTTAAAACATTATACGTAAAAAATCCAATAGTCCAGAGTGAGGGCAAAAAATGTTTAATGAAACAGATTTAAAACTTAAACATTTTAACTGATGGACTAAAATTAATTTTGGATGCAAGTTAAAATTGGGACACAGAATATTGTTTTACACAACAGAATGCCAGCGAAAAGAAATTAAAATTAATTTTGGATGAAAGTTAAAATTTGGGCAGGGAATATTGTTCTTTACGAAGAATGCCAGCAAAGGCAAGTGTAAAGTAAGATTTTGAGATAGAAAATTATCAATGTACAAACATAAATATAGTAACTGACACAGGCAGGGGTGATTAATTGATGATAAAATACTCAGAGGAAGACCGTTAGAATACAGGATATTGATACTATTTCAAACCACTTTCCAAATTATTTATAAACAAGGTGTCTTTACAAGGGACAGATCTCCTAGACGCCTCCTTTACCAAGTCACCATCCTAGTATCACAACAATGGGGATGGACACACTGGGCCTTCTCTGCCTGCAGATGGACTGAGGTAGGAAGCTCACAGCATGGACTCTGCAGAGTTCCTGGCAAAAGGTTTACGCTGAATTTAATCATGAGGACATTTTCAGATAACTTCAGAATGTAGACCATTGAGCCA
>NW_012100198.1:47398-49619 GCF_000951045.1 Mandrillus leucophaeus | reverse complement strand
ATCAAGAGTATTCTGTGTCTAAAATTCAATCCTCAGTGAAGGACCCCTGCAGTATTGTGTTTGGATTTGAACTTGCTTTGCTGTTTTAGTTGTTTTCATCAAGTGGAAAAGCTACTTTTTGTGACATCCTTTCATCCTTTGCATCCTTCCAGCAGTATTTGGTATCTGTAGGACAGAGAGAGTAAAAAATCAAATGAGCATTTTTGTCACGTCCTCCTGATGACTGAGTCTGGGGAGATTGCTAAGTAGAGATATATCAGGGGCAAACTGATCTCTTGCTGGCAGGGTGAACTGAAGGGTGAGCCGTGGGATGATGGAAGGAGGAAGTGCCATCCACAAATGAGAAGAAAACACTCCTGAACTTCCCTGAACTTCCAGTCAGCCTGGGGTGCAGGATATAAGGACCCCACCTATGCCCAACCAGCAGCAGGGGACATCAGCCCCTTTCCTTCTGATCCCCGCTGTCTGGAGCAGAGTGATGGCTTTTCCTCCCCTTGAGGATGTGCTCAGCATCAATGATGCTGGCCAAGAAACAGAGGGGAGCAGAAGGAGAGGACCCTTTGCAGAGAAATGCACCCCCTTACAACTCCATGTCCTAGTTTTCTAGGGAGGAACGGGAGGGCCATGGGAAGAATCCTGGATGTGAGAAGCAGCAGGGACCTCAGACAACATTCACGTCCAGTTCCATTTTTTACAACAGAGGAGTAGTGATGCCACAGGGGTAAGACTGAACTAAGGGCACATGACTTGCTATTGATGACCCCTGAATTAGAATCCACCCACTAACACCGTTTCAATAAAGATTAGAGAAAGCGAGAGGAAAGGCTGCAATCTGGAGGTATCAAGTCACGAGAAGCGGTTGGGTCACCTTGGCTAGGACAGGAATATGATTTTACAAATAAATATGAAGTTGCTTCTGCTTCTTTGGTTGGTTAAAAAAATTAAATGAAACAAATATAATTATAAGTATTTGTCCAAAGGGAATCAGGAAAGAAACGGAATTTTTAAAAGAGTGACTCGAAATGGAGTTAGTAAAGAGAGAGCTGGGACTGTAACCACGGCCCAACTTATTTTCCCTAATGCCCTGAAGTTGTTCCGCATCTGGTTCCACTTTAAGGCATTTCTAGAAACATTCTCAATATCTAGAGCAAGAAAACTCTGAAGTACAAAGTGAAAGGCATTAGTTTCTCCCCTCCCACTTACTGTTTTCCCCAAGTACATTTTGGGAAAGGTTTGTTTTTAATATTTTATGCCAGTGTGAAGAGAGGCATGAAGAAGGATTCATACACAATCTCCTGCAGAATTTCAGTCTTTGTTATTGTATTCTCTTCAGGAAAGTGAGATCAATGAGTTCTCTTTGGGGATTTTGCAGAAGAACAATAATTGACCAAAAGTGAAATTTTCACATTGCAGTGGTGAGCCCATGAGTGGGCTATAAAATGGGTGTGGGGAAATGTAAACTGGAAGTTTTCTTTTAAAATGCAAAAGAAAATACTAAATTCCAGTATATGTAATGTGGGAGGTATTATTTTTGTGCATTAGGTGTTAACATACTGACTATTTCTTATCTTTTATTCAAAATTGAGCAAGTGTGCTTCCAGCAGAGGCTAAAAGTCTAATCTATTAATTTTCTTGTTTTTCTTCTTGATTTTTTCTATGCTATACAAACAGTACTATTGAGAGGGGAATACAGATCCCATCAAAGGCTGATGGATACTCAGCCTTTTCTGTGGAGTAGCCACACATATGTGACACTTCCATGTTAGTACCTTGAGGTCACAGTAGGCCAGGGGTCCTTGTCATCTTTAGCCACATATTAGAGTCACATGGGAGCATTTTAAAACTACAGATGCTCAAACCACACCCCAGGCCATGTAGGTGAGAATCTCCAGGTGTGAGTTCAAGGCATTCATCTTAATTGAAATCTCACCAGGTGCTTATTACGTGGCAACAGGATTTAGAGATACTAAATGGACCAGCCCAATTTCCCATCATTTTCTTCCCTTTCCCCATATATCTCATGATTGGCTTTGTTCCCAGTGGTTCCATGGATTGTAGCCTTCTCCCTGACAATTTTAGTTAAATCTCTCTCTTATCAATTGGGCTGGGCCAAAGCAAACATTGTCCTGTAGACAGATTCTTGTCTGTCATCTTGTGTATGCATAAAGCTGGTCCTATGGTCACTTTTCTCAATATTAATTCATAAAATGCTCTCTCATAT
>NW_012100198.1:45300-46359 GCF_000951045.1 Mandrillus leucophaeus | reverse complement strand
ATCTTACTGTGACTTTCTCTTCCACCCAGTGGACATCAAATCAGGAAAGTGGCCTTGGAGAAGAAAGTCCAAAGGGTGAGGGGAAGCCAATAGAGTCACTTTAATATTTTCTTTTTTCTTGATCTTTCCCACATTACTGAGCAACGGTAAGATTGCCAGGAGTCAAAGGCATTGCCAATTCACAACAATATTCAAGAAACACAGGATTAAGAAACACAAATCGCTTCCGGGTAGATAAGGCAAAGGCAAGGAAATAGCAGTGTGTGTAGCCTATGCTTTGGGGAGAGCAGAGATTACAAGAATCAAAGTTAAATCAGAGTTGCGTTCAAATAGGAGATGGGAATAGAAGGGCCTGGCAGGGTGGCAGCCCATGTGGCACCGAGGTGAGACCAGACAGAGGTGACAGCAGCTGATGAGAGGAAAGAATCAGGAAGGCTAAAGCTAGAGAATTTACAAAAGTTGCATCATTATATGATCTACTGCATCTATATACACCCTATGTAGTATATACACCAGATATACATAGTCACACATAATAGGACAAATGATATAAATGCATATATCTGTACATGTTAATTTAAAGGAAAAACATTATATAGGGATTTGGGAGAGATTGAATGTCACAGTATCATGACTGTTCTGGTCCATTGAAATGGGAAAAAAAATTAGAGACATGAGGAGAATAAGAAAGAAAAGGTGTGGGAGAAACAAATGACCTGGTAGACAGCAGGGAGAAATCACCAGGTGAAGGAAAATATTAATGAAACAAAAGGCATTCACTCTGTCCTCTTACCTGCTGCCTGGTTCAGGCTCTGGACTCCAGGAAAGTGAGCAACAGGGAGTGTGTCTGAGCCAGTGGGGTGAGTTTTGGCTGGGGGTGTGAGAATCCACAGAGATGCAAAAGAGAGTCCAGTGGGAAGAAATCAGTCTAAATAAGTCATCCCGACATGTGTCAGTGACTGTGCATCCCCTGACACTCCCTGAGCGCCTTCCATGTGTCCTCTCCATGGGCCCAGATGGTGCTCGTTATCTCACCCAACCCTCCCTCCTCCTGAGGAC
>NW_012100198.1:38707-40930 GCF_000951045.1 Mandrillus leucophaeus | reverse complement strand
TGGGACATTTTGAATTTCCCATTGCCTATAATGGTTTGACACTCTACCCACACATATCCATCCTATTGCCATATAGTGGGTGTCAGCAGACAGAGGCAATGTAGGAGAGGGACCAGTCCCTTCCCAGAAATTCAGGGGCCACAAGAGCCACAGATCAGCATGTGCGGTTCCTTAGGAAGGTCACAGAGGACACGGTCCTCACATTACCCACTGCTCCAGTGGCGTTCGGGTGGCACCCCTTAAACAAATTCTTTCCATTTCCCCAGGTAGAGGAACACACATTCTGAGTGGACTAAGAAAAGACTTCCAATGACCTCACGCCAGTCCAGGTCGGGTTCAGGACGGGGACTGGGTCTGCGGGGACAGGGTCTGCAGGGATGGGGCCTACAGGGCCGGATCCATGTGGCTGTGGGGCTCCTCTCTCTCCTCCCCTCTCCACATCCTCATTCTCTGCAAGGTTTTCTAAATTTTCTTAAAAATGCCTCAGTGTCCTCAGCTCTACCATGGAGATGACACTGCCCACTTGGAAGTGTCCCTTGGGCCCTGAATGGGTTATAGCAGGACAGAGCTTGCTGGCAAAGTATACAGCTTGCTTGCAAAGGTGCAAGGTGAAAAAAACAAATTTTAATTGTTTTATGAATCACTGTGATCCTAGAAAAGCATTTGCTTTTTTTGAAACTCAGGAAGAAATGCAAAATGGGAAAGGGGATGGTCCCAGTAAGAAAGGCACTTACTGACCAAAATAGAATAGAGGCCAACGTCTTTGTTGCTAGTTTCTTTCTCTCTCTCTGTGTGTGTGTGTGTGTGTCAGTGTGTGTGAGACACAGGGTCTCAGTTCGTTGCTCAGGCTGGAGTGCAGTGGTGCATTCGTGGCTCACTGCAGCCTCAAATAACCAGGTTCAGGTGATCCTTCAACCTCAACCTCCTGAGAAGCTGGGACTATAGGTGTGTACCACCATGCCCTGCTAATTCTTTTTTTGTGGAGACAGGATTTCTCCATGTTACCCACACTGGTCTCAAACTCCTGAGCTCAGGTGATCCACCTCCTTGGCCTCCCAAAGTGCTGGAATTACAGGCGTGAATCACCACTCTGGCATTTTTGCTAATTTCATTACAACATAATCCAATGTACTGGGGGACATCACAGAGTTACTTGCTCTTACAAGAAGATAAAGTAATGGGTAAAAGCCCCAACAATGCCCATCAAATTCCCAGAATAGAGGTTAAAAAAAAAAAAAGAGAATGAAGAAGAAGAAATGAAAATTGGATTTTGTTTTTACACGTCCTGTGAAGCTGCTACCTCAAAGGGCACTTGCTCAGAGGAAGGGATTTCTGGACGTCATGGGGACAGGAACCACTCTGCTTTGCTCATCGTTTACGCCAGAACCTCATGAGGGACACCAGTTGTCGATGGTTTTCATGAGAATATAGCACTGAGACCAAAACTTGATTGAAACTAGAAACCCATACGTGGAGAAAACCACTGGAGCTCTGCAGAGGATGCAAGCCTGGCCACGCATAGAGGAAGGGACGCTGGACTGCGTCAGTGGAGGGAAGACCCCTCAGAGGAAGTAGAGCCGCAGTCCCCAACTTTTTGGCACCAGGGTCTGGTTTCATGGAAGACAGTTTTTCAGGGACCAGGTTAGAGGGGATGGTTTTGGGATGATTCAGGTACATTACATTTACTGTGCACTTTATTTCTATAAATATTACATTGTAATATATAATGAAACAATTATACAACTCACCATAATGTAGAATCAGTGGAAGCCCTAAATTCATTTTCCTGCAACTAGATGGTCTCATCTGGGGGTGACAGTCACTGGGAGCCAGTGACAGATCATCAGGCATTTGATTCTCATAAGGAAAGCACCATCTAGATTCCTGGCATGTGCACTTCACAATAGGGTTCGAGCTCCTGTGAGAATCTAATGCCCCTGCTGATCTGACAGGAGGTGGAATCCAGGCTGAAAAGCTCTCCCTCCGCTCACCTCCTGCTTGTGGCCCAGTTCCTAACAGGTCATGGACCCATAACGGCCCATGGCCCTATGGCTGGGGATCCCTGAAGAAGAGAAACTAGCTTGGGACACAGGAATCATGAAACAGGCCTCCAAATAATTGGGCAAAACTCCCAGAATACCTGGATGGCCAGAGAAGAGATAAGGACATGTAGTTAGCAACATAATTTCAGAAAAGACAGATGCCCTATCTTAAAGAAGGAGG
>NW_012100198.1:36327-38657 GCF_000951045.1 Mandrillus leucophaeus | reverse complement strand
TGTGCACTTTATTTCTATAAATATTACATTGTAATATATAATGAAACAATTATACAACTCACCATAATGTAGAATCAGTGGAAGCCCTAAATTCATTTTCCTGCAACTAGATGGTCTCATCTGGGGGTGACAGTCACTGGGAGCCAGTGACAGATCATCAGGCATTTGATTCTCATAAGGAAAGCACCATCTAGATTCCTGGCATGTGCACTTCACAATAGGGTTCGAGCTCCTGTGAGAATCTAATGCCCCTGCTGATCTGACAGGAGGTGGAATCCAGGCTGAAAAGCTCTCCCTCCGCTCACCTCCTGCTTGTGGCCCAGTTCCTAACAGGTCATGGACCCATAACGGCCCATGGCCCTATGGCTGGGGATCCCTGAAGAAGAGAAACTAGCTTGGGACACAGGAATCATGAAACAGGCCTCCAAATAATTGGGCAAAACTCCCAGAATACCTGGATGGCCAGAGAAGAGATAAGGACATGTAGTTAGCAACATAATTTCAGAAAAGACAGATGCCCTATCTTAAAGAAGGAGGTCTGTTATATAAATTTCTCCAGCTGAGCTACTGTGGCCAAGAATTTGCAGTAAGCCCTCACCACTCCCCTCCCTGGCCTGTTTTGATAGCCACAGCCTGCTCTTGTGAGAAGGAGCCAGGTGACAGAGGAGTCACTTGGGACAGGAGAAGAGGACGTTCTACCAAGTGGATGTCTGTGCTTAAAACTGAATCCAAGAGACAGATTCAGAACAAGCTCAGTGTCTAGGGCCTGCTACAGAGATGGTCTGTCTCACCTGCACAAGTTGCAGGAAACAAAACATATAGAGGCTGCCTGGGATGACAGTGGATCTTTGTGACCTCCAGGCTGGAGTACTCACAGGCTCCATCCAGAGCAGAGCAGGCAAACTGATCCTCCAATGAGTACAATGTGCTGCTATAAGGCTGGTGGCAGTCAGACAGGTCATGGTGAACTGAGGGAGTCAAGTAAACTTCATCCACGGAGTCCTCTGGCATTTCCTGCTCCTTCACCTCTGGCAGCTCCTGGCTGAGCCTGGGGTAAAGAAGACAGAAGATAAACATCAGAGAGAACCAACACCAATGCGCCCAGCTGGTTCTATAGGGAGGGCCTCAGGGAGGCCCAGAGGAAGCAAAGTATAGTCCCCTCAGAGAGATGCAACCATCCTTCCCTGTCTCAAGGAGGAGACACATCGTGACAGGCTCTCAGTGCACTGGGCAGGCAATGATTTGGGGAGGAAGGTAATGGAGTGATCCCTGTGGGAAACTGCCAGGACACAGTGCATTCGGCACTTTTGCATACATTTTGTTGAAATTAGCATCAGTGGCCAAATGAATGCAGGCTCTTCAGTCTTCACAGACAGTGTTCCTGTATCCTCAACATCTCTTGTTCTCAACATTGTGAGCATGACATGAGTTATTTTAAATCACTTCCCTGGTATGGAATACTTGTAAACATGGTAATGCCAAAGAGGCAGACATCAGATGTGCAACTCAACTTCACTTTAAGCAAAAAGGACAGAAAAGGGAACTGCAGAAAATGTGTGACTGATGAGTTCAACAGAGTCAACTGAATGCAGATTAGTAGAATTGAAAGGAATTAATAAGGAAGAAATATAAATACAGGTGTACAATGAAAAGAGTCAACATAATGAATACGGCTATTTCATGGTTGGCTGAACAGATGGAACAGGTATATTCTGTACACTCTGATTTTCCCTGCATCCGAGACTCCGGATATCAACACTGAATTAACTGTCCCTGATTCCTCAGAGTTACCTGGGGCACGGCGGGTCTTGATCTTCTACCTCCTCTTGATCCTTTTGAATTTCTGTAAATACATTGACAAAGGGACAGACACATGAAGCAGGTTCCCCCACACACAAACAATGCACTGTGCAATCCTAACATAGGAACATCAGTTTCCTCAGTGAAAGAAAAGGACACTGTGAGAGAAACATTCCAGGAGGCCTGAGGTCCTGTCATGAAATCTCCCTGTTCTAGTAGATCATTATCCCAACATCATCTGTTCTGATTTTGTGCCAACAGTTATGCAAAATTTTCACACCAATTGAAGGCAAATACTCCAGCTGCTTTCTAGAAGGAAAACTGTAATATTCAGCCTTCTATCATCAAATACTCACGTTGTTCATGGTTGCAAGGAGTTTAGACACTGAAATTCGAATGCAGGAGGGAATCTACACACCCTCCAATCAAAATGAATCTTTGGTACTACACAGAGACATTGGGTATTCGTGACATCTAGGAGTGACAAGGCCCAATCTTGTTTCTAGAAACATAACCAAAGGTAATGGACA
>NW_012100198.1:29263-34692 GCF_000951045.1 Mandrillus leucophaeus | reverse complement strand
CTTACTGAATATCCTGTTCCGTAACAGTGGCTTCATTCCTTTCTTTTAAATGGTATTAAATTTTATGTGCAGTGGCCAAGTAAACATAGGTTTTGTGGCATGATAATATCCCCCAAATCGCAAGACATCAAGTCCTCTTTCTCTCAATATTGTGCATGGTATAACAATAATTTTTTCTACCTAATTTCCTTGCCTTGAAATACTCACCACTGTGCTAATGCAAAATCAGCAGAAAACAAATATGCATCTCAGGCTGATGGACACCATAAGAAGAAGATACTTACTTTAAGGAAATCTGTGTGACTGATTAGTTGTTCACAAGGTCAATTGGTTTTATGTACTGAACTTGAGAAGTTAATAAGAAATGGCAAACATTACAAGTATCACAATGAAAAATGTAAAACATGGTTAGAAAGGATCATTTCTGGTTGGCTGAAGGGATGAATTAGGTATATTCAGGACTTTCTGGTTTTCTGTGGATATGAGTTCCACAGATATCACCCCTGAATAGACAGCCCCTGATTTTTCTCAATTACCTGGGATCAATTGTTTCTTGTCCTTTCACCTCTTCAAGATCATTTCGCTGTTCTGTAAATAAATTAAGAGAAGACCAGCCAGATGAACTTGATCACATTTATACATTCACAACCTTGTGTCCAAACCTACCTAGCGGCATAAATATACTCGGTGTGATAACAGGCTATTGTGAGAGAAACTTTCCAGGAGGCCTCAGGGTGAGCCTTGTGAGAAGTCACTAGGTTTGCTTTCCTGAGCCATGGAGCAAATCTCCCTGATATGACAGGTCATCATCACAGTCCCTTCTGTCCTGAGTCACAGCAAAATGTTAACCATATCCTATTTACTAACAGATCCTGGAGATCTACTTAAATGCTTCCTAGCAGGTTACTGCAGTATTCAGTATGTTTCCTTCCGATAAGCTGTTTTCGGTGTTTTTGTGGAATGTACATTTAGAGGGACAGATTAAATCAAACGCATCTCTAATGCTACATGGAAACTTAGGCCTTTCATGTGACAGGGAGTTCCAGGGCCCAGCCTCCTTTCAGAAACATACAAAATCTAATAGTGGTGTCATGTTCTGGTACTCAGAGACTTCTTAGCTAAGACAAGCCTGCTAAAAGGGGAGGGAGTTTAGCCTGGGAGAAGTGAACGAGGGTAATGACAGCTCCAAGGATATATATAAGGCTGCCAGTGGCCTTGGACAGGCAGAGAAACTCAGGTTGTTTGGGAGGGAAAATTAGAAGATTTCATGTGAGGTGACAGATGAAATCTAAATCAGGAGGACTGGTGGTTACATCCTGCACCCAGGCTGCAGAGGTGGGTATGAATTTGTCAGGTCAACCTTGGGTACAGTGATTTGACAATGGGGCAAAGATGAAAGACAATGTGTGGTTTTGGAGGAGGATGGAGCACAACTCTGACTCCTAGGATGCCTTCCTTCAAAATCCTAAAGCCTGGTTCTAACCAGTATATAAGCATAGTGTCTTCCTGAAGGTATGACATCTCTCATTATGGACAGATTGTGTGGTGGAAAGAATAGGGAGCCTACCTAGGAAGCCAAGTGAGGTCTCATCCCATTTGGAATTGGAGTCATCCTTGGCAACATCCTGAGTGGAGCAAACTTTCTCTTCCTCCAGTGCCAGGAAAGAGACTTCACTATGCAGGTAATAGTTGGACATGTCATGCTGTCTAGAATGAGACAAAACACATTCCCCTGTTAAGTCCTACAGGACTCCCTTCTGTTCAGCATCCTCCAGCTTCCTGAGGAGCCGGGTAGGATAGGATTGACAGAAGATTAGACCAAGAGTGATTCAACACCACAGTATGTCATGTGATTTGATGGCACACAAAGGGAGGGGTCACAGAAAGCGAAGGGGGAGTCTAAATGTGGGGTGGATATGACTGCCCTGGAGACAGAGCAAACACAAGCAGCAGGTGCTCAGTGCACTTGCCACAAACAGCTGCTGCAGGAAACCCAGACTCTCCCTGTAAACTAGCAGCATGACTTGCAGCAGAGAGAACTAACACAGGCCTTCACTTCCTTCACACAAATTGCGTTGACATTTACATGCAGCATCCAAGTGAACAGAGATGTTTAGGCATTCCAGACACACAGATCCTGCATTTTTAAAGTCCTGTATTTTTCAATGTTTTGACATATGAAATTTTTATGTTTAATTTTCTCATTTGCATTCAAGTACTTGCCAACATGCTGACACAAAACATACAGAAAACATATATGTATCTCACTCTGGATTAATCACATGGGCAACCACAGCTCAGATCAGGAAATCCCTGAGTTTGATCTGTTCACCTGGCTCAACTGATTGTCAGTTCCTATGCTTGAGAGGGATTAAGAAATTGAAACCTATTCAAGTACCACAATAAAGAAGACAAGATTGTGAAAGGGGTAATTTGCAGTTGGATGAATGGATGAGACAATTCGATTCATCACTTCGTATTTTCCCTGAATCTGTGGTGTCCAGGTGTCACTACTGAACTAACAGCCCACAAATCCACAGTTACCTGGGGGGCACTGGTGCTTTCCCCTCCTCTTCCTCATGATCATTTTGATTTTCTGTAAACAAATTCAGAAGAGCAGGTCACAGTAAGGAAATCACACCTGACACAAGACCAAATCAATGTCCAGTCATGGCGCAAGACATAAATATCCTCAGTGTAAGAATGTGACATTTTGACAGGAGCATTCTGACTTATTTTCAGAAGTAGATGAGCCTTCTTTCCAGATCCATGGGATAAAATCTCTCCCATCTGGTAGATCATAATCACCTATCCTCTGACCTAAGTCTGTGTCAACAATTAAACAAAACTTTTTCCACAAGATCTTCAAAAATTGCCCTAACTACTCTCCAGAAGTGTTGTTGCAATACCGATTTATGTCATCATATATCATGGTCAATGAATGGTTAGAGAAATTTATATAGCAGACTGAACTGATGGATAAATTCTAACAACCCTTGCATAGAAAAGGATCTGTGGTGCTACACAGAAACATTGGCCACTCACAGGGTGAGGAACTCAGGGCCCAGCCTTGTTTAGGAAAACTTATAAGCAAGATAAAGGTAGAAGTGTTTATGTCCTGCTTTCAAGGTGACTGCTTAGCTGGGACAAGATGACCTAAAGGAGACCAAGGCTGGGGCTGAGAACAGTGAATCCAGAGAAACATGTCCAAATACATAGGCAAGACTGTCAGCGGCTTGTGACAGCATAGACACTCCATGGACATTATTACTGCAAGTGACAAGGGACACACGAACCGAGCCAGGAGGCCTGACAGCTACCTCCTGTATACAGGTGGCTATGACTTTGTCACACCTGCCTGTGGTCCAATATGCTAATATTGGGGCCAGGAAGACAAAGTCCATGCCATGGGCCAAGGAGGCGAGGAAAGTTCTCTGACCCTCAAGTAGCTGTGTTTATTATTCCATCATAGTGTCTTTCTTTCTTTTTCTTCTTTCTTCTTTTCTTTTCTTTTCCCTTCCCTTCCCTTTCTTTCTCTCTCTCTCTGTCTCTCTCTCTCTTCTCTCTTCTCTCTCTCTCTCTCTCTTTCTTTTTCTTTTTTTGAGACAGAGCCTCACTCTGTCACTCAGGCTGGAGTGCAGTGATATAATTATGGCTTACTGCAGCCTCTACTTCCGGGGCTCAGGTGATTCTCCCCCCTCTGTTGCCTGGGTAATTGGGATGACAGGCATGCACCACCATGTCTGTCTAGTTTTTCATATTCTTTGTAAAGGTGGGTTTAACCATGTTTTCCAAGCTGGTCTTGAACTCCTGAACTCAAGTGATCCACCCACCTGGGCCTCCCAAAGTGCTGGGATTATAGGTGTGAGCCACTGCACCTGGCTCCATTATAGTTTGTGATTCAAACCAATACATACATATACAGACTGTCCTCAGAATTGATCTTCCTCAACCTAGACAGAGGTGGGAGGGACAAAGAACAGAGAGGCTACCTGGGAGAATGGTTAGAGCTTCCTCCTCTTCATCATGAAAGCGTTCACGCTCTACAACCAGAGCAGAGTCAACTTTGTTTTCCTCAAATGTGATTTTGGTGCTCCTGTGAGGCTGGTTGGAGTTAGAAGGGTTGTGACTATTTGAACAAGTGACAGCACATTCCTCCAGTGAATTCTGAGGGACTTCCTTTTCTTCAGCCTTCTGCACCTCCCTGATGAGCCCAGTGGGATAGAGATGACAAAAGATTAATCCAAAAGTGATTGGAGCCCAAGAAGTCCTAGCTGGTTTTGAAAGGAGGCTTAAGGGAGTGGTCCCAGAATGCAAAGGAGAGGTTCCTTTTAAGAGGGAACAGGCAATCCTTTTCTGTCTGCAACAGAGCATGGCTGCCATGGGAACCAGAGAGGAAGTGAGCAGCTAGTGATCATTGCATTGGGTAGATAGGAGCTGAGCAGGATGGAGACTGAGTTGTCTCTGTATGGTACAGTCTTGACAGCACACACAGAGATCCAAAAACAGCTGCCACACTGTGTGTCTAAGCTGGGTTGTAGTTCACTGTGGCCACGGGAATACAGGTGTTGAAGTCATTGTGGACTCTAGAGATGGTGTGCCTTCTAGATTTTTTTTTTAATTTTAATATTGTGACATGAAATGTAAATTTTTTTGTCTAAATATGTTTCTTCGTGTTCAACTTGGCTAGGTGCTTCCTATTTCCTCTGCTTGTTGCCTCTCTGTTATTTATCTTTACTAAAAGGAACCTAAAGACAACCGTGTATAAAGCAGCTTTGCATGTCCTCCTGACTTTCACTACAGAGAAGAAAAGTTCTCCTCTGTGTGTGCAGGAAGTCCCTAGGGCTGTGAGTTCATCTAGGGTCATGCTTACGTGTACCATGAAGACAATGGACAAGCATGTTAACAGGGCTATTTCCTTGCTGGGTGAGTGCATGAAATCAGTGGACTCTGCAGGTTTCCTATCCTGCATCTGGAATCTGTGACTACCTTCACCCGCCTTGTGTTCTTTCTGAGACCCTTTTCATATTTTACCACCCATTACCCGCTCCTGATTATTCAGTGTTACCTGGGGGCAGGTGATTCCTGTACTTTCTCAACCTCCTCATCCATCTCATCTTCATCCTCATCTTCATCATTTTCTGCAAATACAGAAGTGTCCATTCAGATGTGTCCCACTTCATCTACGTAAGTACAGTGAGCCATATGTGTACAGAGACATGAAGATCTATGTGTATGAGTCCACACTGTACTGAAAGCTCTCATGTTTTATCTCTAAAAAAATGCCCTGGCGTGTTTTCCTGATCCATGAGGCAATGCGTTTCTGATCTTGGGAGTCACCATCAAGATGTGGCCAAATATTGAAAAGACCTTTTGCTCTTCATATCACTGGAGTCTCGTCCAGGTTCTCTGAACTTCAGCAGCTGTCT
>NW_012100198.1:13514-28283 GCF_000951045.1 Mandrillus leucophaeus | reverse complement strand
CATAAGCCTGGAGCTGTGTGTCATCAGGGCCCATGGCCACCTCACCTGGGCTCAGCTTGTGAACAAGGTGCTCTGCCAGCCTGCGCCCCTCAGCCAGCTGCTCTCGGAGGTCCTGACCCTGGGACTTTTCAAGGTCATCAGGAGCGAGGAGGGCCTTGAAATGCTGATTCAGTGAGCGGGAGGCATCTCTCCCTTCCTGTAACTTCTCCCGTAACTGGGTCAGCTCTCGTGCCTGAGAGTGAACCAGGGCTTTATATTGCCTAAGGTGAGATAGTAGAGAACATTTAATAATGGAAAGGGATGAGTGATCAGGTCTAATACTGCAACAGAGGTTTCTTTCAGAATGTCCCCAAGGAGATCTCCAAGTAGAAAGTCAGAACATGTTTGGAGAGATATCTGTGACCAAGAGAAAGAAGAATATATGTGTTTGTATACACATACACACACATATACACACACACATATTTACACACATACATATACATATATATACACACACACACACACACACACACAGAGCCTTCTGATATATCAGAGAGTGCTTCTGTAAGATCCTCGATAATGTTCCATTCACCTTTTTCTTCTGTAAACAAAAGTCGGTGTCTTTCTAAATCAGTTCCACAAGAATGTCCTTTGAGTTCCTCACTTTGGCCATGGGCATCTCTATGTGAAAATTCACTTAGCGCATCTTGCAGTGACTAGACACAAGCCATGCACAGAAATGTGGCCAGGTGCAGATGGGGTGAATTGAAAAGATTAAAGAAGAAAAGAATGACAGGGTCAAGAAGGCAACACTGATTGAATGAATGAAACGCCGCAGTCAGTCACGAGGTGATTCTGACTAAGAGTAAAGGTGGTGGTGATCGCACACCATTTTGAGTATCCTAAATGCTTCTGAGTGGTTCACTTGTTTTTGGTTTATTTTGTGTTATGCAAATTTGACCTAAACAATTAGTGGCTTCAAGAAGAGAAAACAAGGCTTAAGAAACAACTGCAATCAATAACTTACTAAGATGACTGTTCTCTGTTTTATAAATGTTTGTGTGATATGTTCCTGCCATGTAAATGCCTGCCCTTGTCCTGGCCCAGCTTAGCTCTTAGTTCTCCCAGCTGAGTTGCTGCACTTCAGAGATTCACACCCCTGCCCATCTGCCTGCCCCCAACGGGGCCTACTCACCCGAGCTCCTCAGCTTGCCTGAGCTTCTCTGCCAGCTTCTCCACGAACTGCAGTTCATCCCTCAGCACAGAGTCTATGATGTCTTTGTACTCTTCACACTCTGAGAAAAGACAGACATGCCTGCCTCCGTGGAAGGCTGGATATGCTGCTGGGATCACTGCCTACAGGGCAGGTGGCAGCATCCATCCCAAGGATGAAAGCAGCCCCAGTACCAGGCTCCAGGCAGGCATTTCCACATCTTTATTTATCAACCTCCCAACTTTCTGTTATCTGATACTCCCCAACTTAGAGATGGGAAGAAAGAAACTCAAGGGCCCATCAAGTAGCTTGAGAAGATGATTCACCTGGAACAAGGCAGAGTCAGAATTCACAGCCCCTGAGGTCTGACTCTGAATCTTGGGTCACTTTCCAAGCCTTACAGCCTCTCCTGTAAAACACTGCGCTGGGGCATGAAGTAATGATATCCTGCACAGTCGGAAAGACCCTTAGCACTATGGGACTCATGGTTTCCCTTGTACCGGGAATTTCAAGTGCAAATATATCAAACATTTAAAAAATCAGATCTGGATATAATTGCATAAAATATGAGGCATAAGATCGTGAGGCAACGACAGAAATATGCCCAAATACTAATAAAGTTTGAATTAAGCTAGAAACAGTAGAATGAAGAACTAATACATAACATTTACTCTGTTCCAAGAACTGTTCTAGGAAATGTACAAGCAATAGGTCACGTAATTCATTGCAGTAATTTACAGAGGTAGGTATTATTATAGTACCCAATGAACCGATGAGGAAACTGAGACAAAGAGAAGATAGGCAACTTGGATGGAGCCCAGGAGACTGGCCCAGGGTCTCTGCTCTGCACACTACACTGCTACCTCCACAATGTCTTATGTGCCAGCTTTCTTCCTCTTTAGGAACAAGATCCTGTGCCCCAGGAAGCAGGGCTTCCCTCTCACTGGCACACTACCTGCTTTGAAGGGTGTCACAGATACCACAGTTTCTGTTAGGAGCAGTCTCTTCTTTAAGCTTGTTAGAGCGGGTACAGTGTACGGTTGCCATGTTTCCCCCAGAGTCCCCAGGATGGAGCTTTGCCTATTTGGCCTCAAAGAAGCTCGAACTGAATGGAAGTTCATTAGTCCCAGATATTTCGACCAACAGACTAGATGTTATATGTCTGCAGGATCTTCTATGGTACAGAGAGAATTCTCATAAACATGATTTAGCCCCTTACTCAGGAAAACAGGTGGTTCTGTGCCTGTGTCGGCAGTCAACATGTTGGATTTTAACTCTAGTTCCATCTCATGCCAGACTGCAGTTGTGGAAAAGTTGCTAACTACTTTGTGCCTCTGTTTTCCATGTTTAACAAAATGAGGTTAAAATACCCACTTCTATTGTCCTAGAAGTATGGGAAGGATGACATTAATTTTGATGAAGAGACCGTTCAGTTTCTCAGAGAGAAGACAGGTGGTCATTCATCACTTTCGTGATGGTGAATCTATAGAACTTACTGTATTTCTTCAGCTGGTTGGCCAGGGAGTAGGCAGTAGCTTGAGTTATAAGGAATTTCTCTTTGAGGTCTCGGAAATGCTGATTGCTCTCTGCCAGCTGGGAGCGCAATTCCTTGTTGATTTCTAGGATGTTCATCTCTGCCCTCTCGCCGGACAAAGGGTCGGCAGATACCACCATGCTGACGTTTGTGGCAGAAGAGGTAGAGCCAGGGACTGGGGAGAAGAAACCCAAACACATGATGGGTCAAAAACTAGTGAAATCAATTAGGTTTCAACAGGACTGAGAGATGACAATAATTGGAATTGTTAACTTACGTTTTTGAAAAACTTGATCAACACCCCACAACACTTTAGAGTCCTTAACTGCAAAAACAGGGTCCAGGATGCCAGAGCTCAGAGTTGAAGGCACTGCCTAAAGCTCCGACTCTGACAAGAGTGAGGGAGGTAGCAGCCAGCGCGCCAGGTAACGGTCTGCAGTTGCAATAACAAAATTAGAAGGTGGGGGTGTCATGGAATCTTAGGAGCCCTGCATTCCAATTGCCCAGCCTGTGCTGAAACACTAGGCTCCCTGGTCTCACCTGATGGTCACTGATGGGGACCATTTCTTCAGCAGTCACTCTCAGTATTAGTGCACCCTGGTGACAATGCTACAGGCCCACCTCTTTCCCAAAACATCTAAGCCTATTCCTCATTGCTCATCTCTTGTGTGCATAAAATCATCAAGGTAGAGATGGTTTCCCCTAAGGTTATGTTTTCTTAGTGCTAGTCACAAAGTCACCCCACCTTCTTTTTAAGGTAAAATGATCTCAATGCTTTTCCACAAGTGAAAGATATGAAATTTTAGACTGCTATGATATCCTTTGGGTCTTCTGCAGTTTTTTTCTGTGTCTACTGAAAATGAGTGAATAATTCATTTTTAAAAAATATTTTCTATCCTTTCTCAGTATTCTTGTTGCATCCCATTGTTATGATGGTTTCTTTTCTCTTACTGGGGAAGCATCTTGTGTTTTCACTACACTTAAGACCAGTTTCACATCCCTACATCCATAGCTCTTCCTCTATGCGTGGATTGGTTTGCTTTTTTAATGTCACTGACCACTCATTTCATACTTATCACTTACAAAGATCGTCTGGTCCCACAAGAGTTCTTTTCAAGGTGTCAAGTGATAAAAATCATTTGTATATATCCCCTGAAAGCATGTGTTACCATGTATCTTGGGAAGTCTTGTAAACCTGTAACTATTTTCATTTAGGTTTCGCATATATTGAAAAGAACAGGGCCATGAACACTTCTTATGGAATACTGTTGGATATATATACATTTTGAGTTGCTCTAAACCACTCATGTGTGGTTGCATTCCAGTAACAGAACCTGGCAAGATCAAGCTCATGGTCAAGGGTGGTTGGTGATCCTCAGTGAACCACCAACCAGGTTGGTGATCCTCCCCTGAACCACCTCCTCACTTTCTCAGCTTTCATCCCCACCCAGATTTTGTGAGGCTAGAACTTGGGAGATTGTCCTGTAGCCCAGGTCTCCTAAGTTTGGCTGCTGGACTTGCCTGAGTTGAGGTGTGATAAGTGTGACCACGGGCTACTCAGCATTCATGTGGAAGTGAAGGGAGGAGGACTGGATCAATCCCATTGTAAAGCGTGCCTCTCAGCAGCCTGCACCATCCTCCAACTACACTGTGTAATGACAGTGCTTTGAGATGTAGCAAAGGCTGTAAATAAATCTATTTTCTGGTGTGTGTGAGACCTGATATTATACGGGAGGAAGAAAAATTTGCAAAATTTCTTCATTTTAAAAATGGTGAAACTGCAGATCAGAAAGACCAGAAAGTTATATGGCTTTTTTGAGGTCACAGAGGGATGAGTCTTGAGCACTGTCAATAAAAGCAATCACAATATTTATTCAGTGATTATTCATAGAATCCATAGAATTCAGTGAATATTCATATAATTATGAGTAATATTAATTGACCAATTTGTACGAAGCCTTTTCCCCAAAACTGCACATATTTACACTTTGTATTTTCATCATAATCCTTAAGGTAATGTTATTATCTATAAGAAACGGGTATGAAACCTGAAGAAGAGGATAGCAAATCATGTATTTGGCCATATTTCCATTTTTTTGTTTCTGTGATTCTGGCAGAATGACCATATTGAGTCAAGGGAATAGTATTCATTACTGTATCATTTTCCAGGACAGAGATGTGCCTTACTAGAGTATTTGGGGTCAAAGTTTAGAAGTGTTTGCAACCTCACTTTAACAGTATGGGAAATAACCTCTATTACCTGGAATTTCAATGGAACTTCCTAATATACAAGAGAAGTATGACACTTGGGTCTTCCCTTGGCTGTATTTAATTCACTCTTCCATAGAATACCAATGATTCTTATTAAGATTTTTGCCTTTTTGTAACCATGGTATATGTTTTTTATGGAGAAGATTTTACTCTTATCTCTATTTTAAAGAATAAATATAAGCTATGGCTTAGGTTTTATGCCCTGGACTTAATATTTTTCTGATTTCTGTTTTGAGGTTAAATTCTCATATAAATAGAAAAATACTCGTTATTACTTATAAGAGCAAATTAGTTATTGGTTTGCGTTTCTGAAGTCGAAGCACAAACTTTTGTTTTTAATCTTTGTCTGTCCCCATCAGCGCCACTCATTGTCTCTCAGTATGACGAGGCCGTGTCCTGCACTTACCCTCATCCTGCTGAACCATTTCCATGTGCTGTCCAATTCCATCAGTGATTCGGGCTCTTCTGAAAGCTCTCTGAAATGGGTCGAGTTCTCAGCATGTCAGACACCTTCCAGACACAAAAGCAAGCCATACTGTAGAGTGGGCAGCTGGGTTCCAACCTCCCTGAAGTTGGCAGTGATGTCCTAGGGCAGGAAGGAATGCTTTCCCTTTTCAGGGAGTCTTTTCTTCATGTCTCAGTGCCTCTGATCTAGTGAATACAACTGTCCTGAATGAAAAAGAACTTGCTAAATTTCTGGTTTCTTGTTAGGCGGCTACAACAGATTTATAAGACTTACTTACCCAAGTCTGCTGAAGTTTGAAGTCTTAGCAGTACGATTCCTTTTCTTGTAAGTTGAGCAGCTTGGAGAAAATTGGCCCTGTTGCCATGCAAAAAGATGTAAACTTAACATCTACTCAAAGCAAGCTTGAATTTGAAACTAGGGCTTCCACTGTTCCAAAGTTGGACTGTCACTGCCTCAGGCATGTGTCCCGAAGGGCTCGTGTCTCTGCCATACTCAGGATAAAGTTAAGATGGAGCCCAGCAAGGCATGTCTCCTTCACTTCTAGGTTCCCCCAACAGTTTTCTCCTCTTTAGAGACTGCATTGAATACATTCTTGTTCTGCTTTTGTGTTTGGCTTTGGAATGATGTGATGGAGCTCAATGGTTCCTACCCCCAAGTTGATCAGAGTAAGAAACACCTGGAAGGTCAGTCCAGTGTCCTCCTTGCAGGGATTCTGATTCAGTGCCCTCAGGTGGGGCCTGGAATGTGTTTGTTAACATGACTCAGATGTGCAGTCCGTTTGGGGACCCTCTGATACCACGGACCTTACAGTTTATGGGATGATTCTGTTTTGCTGATGAAGAGACCAAGGCAGAGAGAGTGTGTAACTCGCCCAAGTTCCCTTTGCTGTAAGTACTGGAGCCAGATCTCGGGAAGAGTCCCCCTTCCCCAATCCGCTTTCCACATTTTCCAATTCAGTTGTATAGGTGCTTTCCAAGTAGGTGTTTCTCTCCCCCGTACCTCATTTCTGCAAAACAAGCAAACACACATTAAAACAAACAAACAAAAAACAAAACAAAACAAAAAAATTCTTGAATTCAATTTGTTTCCTTTAATACATTCCCTCACAACATGCAGTCAGCATTATATTCTGGCCACTTACTATTAATATGAGATGCTTGTTTTTGTTTTTTTTTTTTGTTTGTTTTTTTTTTTGAGACAGATTCTCATTCTGTCATCCAGGCTGGAGTGCAGTTGTTATTAGAGCTCACTGCAACCTCGAACTCCTGGGCACAAGCGATCCTCCTTCCTCAGCTTTCCAAGTATCTGGAACTCTAGGCACGCATCACCATTTCTGGCTAATGTTTTGTTTTAAAATTTTTTGTAGAGACGAGGTCTTGCTATGTTGCTCAGGCTGGTCTTAAACTTCTTTCACTCAAGAACTTTTTATTGAAAAGTCTTTCATTTCCCCAATGAGAAGCACTCGTGTCTTTGTTTTTAAAAACTTTAAATAACTGTATATATATGAGCATAATGTTTGAGTCTGTATTCTTTGTATGTTGATATACTTCTGTATACTTACACTAGTACCACAGTTTTAAAATTATTGTAGCTCTAGAATGAGTTTTGAAATCCAGCAGAATAACTCCTACAACTTACTGCTTCTTCAGGACTGACTTGCCTGTTCTAGGTTCTTTGATTTTCAAATACATCTTGAAATTAGGTTTTACATTTCTCTAAAAATTCCTACTAGAAACAGTAATCAGAACTATGTTGATGTAATATCCTAACAAAATTGAATCCTCCAATCCATGAATGTAATATATTTCTCTATTTAGTCTTCTTTAATTTCTCTCACCAATAGGTTTCAGGGGCTTTGTATCTGCTTCATTATATGTATTCTTAAGCATGTAATGATTTTGGATATTAATCTCTATTATTTTTTATTGAATTTCATTTTCTAGCTGCTAATTGCTAGTATGGAGAAATTAAGATGACTAAATCAACGTTATAAAGGTATTTATTAGGTACAATAGACTGCACCACTTTCAAATGTGTAATCCAATGCATGTTTACAAATATACACACTAATGGAACTACTGCTACAATCAAGATATAGGAATTTCCATAAGCTCAAAGTTTCTTGTAACCCTTTGCAGTTCATCACTCTTTCAACCCTCAGGTCTGAGGAGTCACTGTCACTTTCTGGCAGTGCATTTTTAACCATTTTCTATAAATGAAATTATACCTGTGTTCTTTTGTGTCTGCCTTCTTTCATGTGTTATATTAATTTTAAAATCCATCCATGTGAGTATTTTCAGCAACAGTTAATGCCTTGTAATTGCTGAGTAGTATTCCTTTGTGTGGCTATACCATGTCTGTTTATACATTCACTTGTTTTTGGACATTTGTGTCATTCTAGGTTTGGGCTATTTTGAATAAAGCATCATGAGCATCCACATGCAGATCACTGTGTGGATACAGTGTGTAAATTCCTAGGAGTGGAAGGACTGTCCATCTGATCTGTACATGTTTAGTCTTACAAGAAACTGTTAGCCAGATTTTCAAAGGAGTTGTACCATTTTTCATTCCCGCAAGTATAAAACTTCCAAGTGCTTATATCCTCACTGATATGTGGTATTTTCAGTCTTTTTAATTTTAGCTGTTCTCATGGATAAGTAGTGGTATCTCATTGTTGTATTGACTGAGCTCCCTGATGACTAAAGAGTTGAGCATCCTTTCATTTGCAAATTGACCATTTATGTATCTTATTTTCTGAAGTATCCAAGTCTTTTGAGAAATTTTTTCATTGTGCTGTTTATCTTATCAGACTGCATTTTATATATATATACTATTAAAAAATCCTTTGTTGGAGATAAATACAATTTATCTTATATTGTGGCTTCTTTTTATGTTCTCTGAATGTTACCTGTTTTGGAGATAAAGATACATAATCATCAAAAGGTGATTATGTATATATACATATAACTATGTTCATGTCTAAGAATCATTTATTAGACATATATGTAAGGATCTATTTCTGAATTCTCTTTTGTCTTATATTGATATATGTTTTATTTTTTCAACAATACACATTATCTTGATTTCCATAGCTGTATAGTAAATCTGGAAATAGGGAGTGAATACATTCACCATTGTTCTTTTATAATATTGCTCTCTTATTATTATTGATCATTGACATTTTCATACAAATCAGCTTATAAATTTCTACCAAATTGCCTGTTGGAATTTTTGTTAGAATTGAATTGCATCTGGAGATCAATTTGGGTAGAACTGGCTTTTTAACTATAACAGCTCTTCTGATTCATGACAAGGTTTATCTCCCCACTAATTTAGTTTTTTTTTTTTTTTTTTTTAATAATTTCTCAAAGCAGTGTTTTGTAGTTTTCAGTGTACTGGCCTTACACAAATTTTGTTGTATTTGTTTCTAAGCACATCATGAATTCAGATGTTACTTTAAATGAAATTGTATTTTTATTTTATTTTCCAAACACTCATTGCTAATATACAGAAATACAACAGACTATTTATATCAAACTTACATTCTGCAACATTGCCAAATTCACTTAATAGTTTTGGTAGATTTTTGTAGATTTCTGGAATTGTTTACATACATAATCATGATCTGTGAAGAAAGTTTCAATTCTTTCTTTTCAATCTTTGCAGTGTTTCTATTTATTTACTGTTCTTACTTTATTGCAATGGATAATATCTCTAGTATAATGCTGGATTGAAAGAGTAACAGCAGATATTCCACGTTTTTCTCTATTTAATAGAAAACATTCAATCTTATTAATGTTACCTGTGGGTTTTTCAAATCTGCCCTTAGCAGGGTTGGAAGTGTTGTCTTCTGTTCTTATCAAGCTGAGAGTTTGTTTTTTTTTAATCATGAAAAAAGTTTTCAATTTGCCAAATGCTTTTTCTGTGTATGTCAAGGTAATCACATGGTTTTTCTCTTTTGTCTTGATAATATGCAGAATTATGTCAGTTTTTTAAATATAAAAAGATTTATTAAATCAAGCTATGGCAGTTTTAAAATAATATGTAAACTTTTAGCAATTATATTGAGATATAACTTACATGCAAAAAACTGCACATAATTAAAGTGTATAATTTAAAAAGTTTGAACATAGTATACATCTGCAATCAACATAGTAAATATATACAGGCATGGTGGCTCATGCTTGTAATCCTAGCACTTTGGGAGGCCAAGGCAGGTGGATAGATTGAGCTCAGGAGTTCAAGACCAGCATGGGAAACGTGGTGAAACCCCTTCTCTAAAAAATATACAAAATTGGCCAGACATGGTGGCATGTGTTTGTAGTCCCAGCTACTTGGGAGGCTGAGTTTGGAGGATGACTTGAGCCCAGGAGACAGAGGTTGCAGTGAGCCAAGAATGTGCCACCGCACTCCAGTCTGGGTGATAGAACCAGACCCTGTCTCAAAAAAAAAAAAAGAAAAAAGATAAAAAGATAGTGGATATATCTACCACTTCCAAAGTGTCCTTGCATCGCTAGTAGTTCCTCCCTCACCTTTCTACCCCACCTCAGACAACTACTGGTTGGCTTTCTATCATAATAGATTAAGTTTTCTATAAATAGAATTATCACTATGTAAATTATTTTGGTTTTTAAAATTCAGAATAATTATTTTGAGATGTAGCCATGTTGTCATGTGTATTAATAGATCACTCTGCTATACTGCTAATATTCCATGTGATGAATATAGCACAATTTATTTTATTTATTCATCTGTTCATGGATTTGGATGGCTTCTGGTTATAAAACTAAAGCTTTTATCAACGAATCTGTATGGACATATCCTTTCCTTTCATTTGGGTGAAATAGCAGAATCATATGGTAGGTACAGGTTTACTATTTTAAGAAGCTGCCAAACTGTTTATATCGTGCTTGTAAAGTTTCACATTCCCATCAGCAGTGTATGAGAGTTTTTGTTTCCATACATCTTTGCCAATATGTGGAATGGTGATTCCTTTAATTTTAGTCATTTTAATTGGTATACAGTGGTTTAAATTTGCACTTGCCTAATGACTAATGATATTGAATACCTTGTCATATTGTTATATGCCTTCCATATATCTTCTTTGCTGAATATCTCTACAAATCTTTTATTCACTTGAAAATTTGATTGTCTCTTTATTAATAAATTTTGAGAGTTCCCTTAGTGTTGCAGACAGAGGTCCTTTATCAGATCTATAATTTCCAAACATTTTCTCCTTAAATATGGCTTGTCTTTTCTTTCTCTTACCAATGTCTTTGAGGAGCAATTTTTTATAGTGTTATTGAAGTGTAATTTATTGTTTTGTTCTTTTACCAGTTCTTAGGGGGAATGCTTCCAGCTTTTGCCCATTCCATATGATGCTGGCTGTGGGTTTGTCACAGATAGCTCTTATTATTTTGAGATATGTTCCTTTGGTGTGTATTTTGTTGGGAGTTTTTTAACATGAAGTGATATTGAATTTTATCAAAAGTCTTTTCTGCATCTATTGAGATAATCACGTTTTCAGTTTTAGTTCAATTTATGTGATGAATCGTATAATGTATGTTGAACCAACCTTGCATCCCAGGAATGAAGCCTACTTGTTCATGGTGCATTGGCTTTTTGATGTGCTGCCGGGTTGGATTTGCTAGTATTTTGTTGAGGAGTTTTGTGTCTATGTTCATCAGGCATATTGGCCTGAAGTTTTCTTTCTATGTTGTATGTCTCTGCCAGGTTTTGGTATCAGAATGATGCTGGCCTCCTACTATGAGTTAGGGTGGAGTCCTTCCTTCTCAAGTTTTTGGAATAATTTCAGTAGAATTATTATCAGCTCTTCATTATAGAAGAATTTAGCAATGAATCCACCTGTTCCGGGCCTTTTTCTGGTTAGTTGGCTTTTTATTACCAATTGAATTTCAAAACTCCTTATGGTCTGTTCCAGGATTTCAGTTTTCTCCTAGTTCAATCTTGGGAGAATGTATGTTTCCAGGAATTTACTCATCTCTTCTAGTTTTGTTTTCTGGATTTGTTGAGCTTTTTTATGTAGTTTCACATCTAAATTTTATTCAGTTCAGCTCTGATTTTGGTTTTCCTTTCTTGTGCCAGCTTTGGGGTTGGTTTGCTTTTCTTTTTCTAGTTCCCCTTGGTCTAATGTTAGGTTGTTAATTTTTTTCTTTGATTTTTTTTCAGCACAGAGTTGTTGACTCATAGATTTTTCATTTGAGCTCTTTCTAACTTCTATAAGAATGCCCACTTTTACCAATCCTATTCAACATGGTACTGGGAGTCCTAGCCAGAGCAATCAGGCAAATGAATGAAATAAAAGGCATTGAAATACAAACAGAGGAAGTCAAACTATCTCTCTTTGTTGATGATTTAATTCTATACCTAGAACATCCCATTTTTTTCCCCAAGACTATCCTTTCCTCATTGGGTGTTATTGGGGTCACAGTCAAATGTAGTTGACTGAATGTCTTTGCCCAAAGGCTGCTAGAAATGATAAGCAACTTCAGTAAAGTTTCAGGATATAAAACCAATGTACAAAAGTAGTAGCATTTCTATACACCAGTAACATCCAAGCTGGGAGCCAAATCAAGGATGCAATCCCATTCAAAATAGCCACAAAGAGAATAAAATGCCTAGGAATACAGCTAACCAGGGAGGTGAAAAATCTCTACAACAAGAATTGTAAAACACTGTGGAAGGAAATCAGAGACAAGACAAACATTTAGAGAAACATACCATGCTCCTAGGCGAATTAATGCAGAAACAGAAAACCAAATACTGCACGTTCTCACATATAAGTAAAAACATCATTTGTGATGGACATTTAAGTTGTTTCCATATCTTGGCTATTGTGAATAATGCTGCAATGGACATGGGAGGGCAGATATCTCTAGTAGGTGCTGATCTCATTTCTTTTGGATATATACTCAAGAGGGATTGCTGGGTCATATTTTTAACTTTTTGAGGAAACTCCATGCTCTTCTCCATAAGGACTGTACCAGTTTACATTTCTGCCACCAGTGTACAAGTGTTTCCTTTTCTACACACCCTTGCCAACACTTCTCCTTTGTCTTTTATACAGTTGCCAACCTAACAAGTGTGAGGTGATATCATGATTTGGACTTGCATTTCCCTGATGATTAGTGATATCGAGCAACTTTTCATATACGTGTTGCCCATGTGTTTGCTCTCTTTGGAGAAATATCTATTCAGGTCCTTTGTCCATTTTTTATTTTATTTGGTGATTGAGTTCTATGAGTTCTTTATATTTTGGATTTAACCTCCTTAACAGATATATGGCTTGCAAATATTTTCTCCAAATCCATAGGCTGCCTTTTTATGTTGTTGATTGTTTCCTTTGCTGCGCAGAAGCTATTTGGTTTGATGTGGTCCCTTTTTTTTTTTTTGGCAGAGTTTCGCTCTTGTTGCCCAGGCTGGGGTGCAATGGCGCAATCTTGGCTTGCTGCTACCTCCACTTTCTGGGTTCAAGCGATTCTCCTGCCTCAGCCTCCTGAGTAGCTGGGATTACAGGCTTCCTCCATCATGCCTGGCTAATTTTTTGTATTTTCAGTAGAGATGGGGTTTCGTCATATTGGCCAGGCTGGTCTCATACTTCTGACCTCAGGTGATCCGCCTGCCTCGGTCTCCCAAAGTGCTGGGATTGCAGGTGTGAGCCACCATGCCCAGCGGGTCCCATTTATTTGTTTTTGCTTTTGGTGTCCTACCCCTTGCAACCCCCATCCCACCCCGCAAAACAAAAGTCATCACCAAGACCAATGTCAAGGAGCCTTTCCCCTTTGTTTTCTTCTTGGAGTTTTATGATTTTAAGTCTTACACGTAAGTATTTAATCCATTTTCAGTTGATTTTTGTGTGTTTTGTGTGCGAGTCCAATTTCATTCTTTTGCATGTGGATACCCAGTTTTCCTAACACCGTTTATTGAAGAGACTATCCTTTCCTCATTGTGTGTTATTGGGGGCATGGTCAAAAAGTAGTTGACTTTATGTACTTGGGTTTATTTCTGGCCTATCTATTCTGTCCCTGGTCGATGTGTCTATTTTAATGCCAGTCCCATACTGTCTTGATTACTATAGCTTTGTAATATAATTTGAAATTAGCTAGTATGATCCCTTCAACTCTGCTTTTCTTTCTCAGGACTGCTGTGTCTATTCTGGTTTTTTGGTGGTTCCATACAAATTTAGAGGTTTTTTTTTTTTTTTCTATATCTGTGAAAAATGCTATTGGAATTTTGATACAGATCGTCTTGAATTTGTAGATCACTTTAGGGCAGTATGAACATTTTAGCAATATTTATTCTTCCATACCATAAACATGGGATATCTTTCCATTTATTTGTACCTTCAATTTCTTTTAACAATGTTTTATAATTTTCAGTGGATAGATCTTTGCCTCCTTGGTTAAACTTATTTTTTATTTTTATTTTTTTTGAGATGGAATCTCACTCTGTCACCCAGGCTGGAGTGCAGTGGCCGGATCTCAGCTCACTGCAAGGTCTGCCTCCCGGGTTTACGCCATTCTCCTGCCTCAGTCTCCCAAGTAGCTTAGACTACAGGCGCCCGCCACCTCGCCGGCTAGTTTTTGTACTTTTTTAGTATAGACGGGGTTTCACCATGTTAGCCAGGATGGTCTCGATCTCCTGACCTCGTGATCCGCCCGTCTCAGCCTCCCAAAGTGCTGGGATTATAGGCTTGAGTCACCGCGCCTGGCCGGTTAAACGTAGTCATGATTTTGTTCTTTTTGATATCATCATAAATAGGATTTAAAATTTTTTATTGAATAGGTCACTATTGGTGTACAGAAATGCAACTGATTTTTATTAGTTGATTTTATATCCTACAACTTTACTGAATTCATTTATTAGTTCTAACAGCGCTTTCTTGCAGTCTTTAGAGGTGTCTACATATAGGATCATATTATCTGCAAACAGGGATAATTTCATTTCTTCCTTTCCAATTTGAATGCCTTTTAATTTCTTTTTCTTTCTTGGTTGCTTTTGTTAGTACTTCCAGTACTATGTCGAATAGAAGTGGTGAGACTGGGCATCTTTGACTTGGACCGGATCTTAGAGGAAAAGCTTTCAGTTTTTCTTGATTGAGTATCATGTTAGCTGCGGGCTTCTCATAAGTGGCCTTTATGATGTTGAAGAAATTTTCTTTTTTTTTATTTTTATTTTTTTTTTTTAATTTTTAAATTTATTATTATTATACTTTAAGTTGTAGGGTACATGTGCATAATGTGCAGGTTTGTTACATATGTATACTTGTGCCATGTTGGTGTG
>NW_012100198.1:10100-11113 GCF_000951045.1 Mandrillus leucophaeus | reverse complement strand
ACCTTGGGCAGTATGGCCATTTTCACGATATTGATTCTTCCTATCCATGAGCATGGTATGTTCTTCCATTTGTTTGTGTCCTCCTTGATTTCACTGAGCAGTGGTTTGTAGTTCTCCTTGAAGAGGTCCTTTACATCCCTTGTAAGTTGGATTCCTAGAAGAAATTTTCATCTATGCCTTATTTGTTGAGAGTTTTACTCATGAAAGGATGTTAAGGTTTGTCAACTGCTTTCTCTGGATCTACTGAGGTGATCATGTGGTTTTCATCTTTCATTCTGTATCACATTGATTTGCATATACTACACCAAACTTACACTCCAGGGATAAATTCCACTTGGTTAAGACATATATTCTTTTTAATGTGTTGTTGAATTTGGGTTGGTACTATTTTATTAAGGAATTTTGCATTTATGTTCATCAGAGATATTGACCTGTAGTTTTCTTTTCTTCTGGTGTCTTTGGCTTTGCTATCAGAGTGATGCTGGCTTCATAAAATGATTTTGGAAGTATTCTCTCTACTTCTGTTTTTGAGACGAGCTTAAGAAGAAATGGCATTAATTCTTTTTTGAATGTTTAGTAGAGTTCAACTATGAAGCCATTTGGTCCTGAGTCCTGGTCCTGACTTTTGTGTTTTGGGTGGTTTATAGTTACTACTTCAATCTTTTTATTTGTTATTGGTCTGTTCAGGCTTTCTGCTATTTCTTGATTGAATCTGTATAGGTTGTATGTGTCTAGGAATTTATCCATTTTCTCTAGGTTATCCAATTTGTTGCTATATAGTTGTTTATAATAGTTCCTTATGATACTTTTAATTTATGACGCATCTGCTGAAATACCTCCACTTCATTTCTGATGCAATGTATTTGACTCTTCTCTTTTTTTCTTAGTCTCGTGAAATGTTTGTCAATTTTATTTTTCCAAAAAATTAACTCAGTTTTGTCAATTTTTCTAGTTTTTCTATTCTTTGGTTGATTTGTTCCTGCTTTGATTTTTATTATTTCCTTCCTTTTGCT
>NW_012100198.1:4999-9919 GCF_000951045.1 Mandrillus leucophaeus | reverse complement strand
TCCTTCCTTCTTTCCTTCACAGGATCTCACTCCATTGCACAGGCTGGAGTGCAGTGGCATGATCTTGGCTCACTGCAGCTTCTACCTCCTTGGTTCAAGAAATTCTCCTGCCTCAGCCGCCCTGAGTAGCTGGGATTACACGTGTGTGCCACCATGCTGGGCTATTTTTTGTACATTTTGGTAGAGATGGGGTTTCACCATGTTGGTCAGGGTGGTCTCGAACGCCTGACCTCAAGTGATCTGCCTACCTTGGCCTCTCCAAAGTGCTGAGATTACATGCATGAGCGATTGTGCCCAGCCAATGTAGGCATTTATCATCATAAACTTGCCTCTTAGAGCTGCTTTTGCTGTTTCCAAAGGTTCCACTATGTTTGTTTTCATTTTTGTTTGTCTCAAGATATTTTTAAATTTCCCTTTTGATTTGTTCTTTGACCCATCAGCTGTTCAAAAGCATGTTATTTAATTTCCACTTATATGTGAAATTTTCCAGTTTTCCTTCTGTAGATTTTTAGTATCATACTATTGTGGTCCAGAAAAATACTTGATGTGATTTCAGTCATCATAAATGTGTTTATGACCTTTTAATTAATGTTTTAATTGATGTACAGTAGTTGTACATATTTTGGGGGTATGTGTGATAATTTGATAAATGTATATAATGTGTAATGACCAAATTAGGGTAATTAGGATATCTATCACCTCAAACTTTTATCTTTTCTTTGTGTTACACACATTCCAATTCTTTTCTTATAGCTATTTTAGAAAATATACAATAAATTATTGTTAACAGTAGTCTCCCTACTGCACTATTGAACACTAGAACTTATTTCTTCAACCTAACTGTATGGCACAACCTAACCTAACCTAATGTACCCATTAACCAACTTCTACCCTCTCCCCACTCTTTTTCCCAGCCTCTGATACACACTAATTTTTATATATGGAATGACACGTGAATCCGATTTTTACTTATTTTTATATGCACGTAGATGTCATGTCCATTTGTTTAAAAGAAAATCCTCTACCATTTGTTGAAAGTTTATACATTTTTAAATATTTTTCTTTCTCATGTTTATCAAATATCTTTTTCTCCATATATGCATTGGTTTATTTTTGGACTGTGTATTTTCTTCCTCTTTTATCAATTTTTTTCTTTTCTTTTTTTAAGACACAGTCTCATTCTGTTACTCAGGCTGGAGTGAAGTGGTGTGATCTCCACCTCCCAGGTTCAAGCAATTCTCATGCATCAGCCTCCCCAGTAGTTGGGATTACAGGAGTGTATCACCATGCCCGGCTTTTTGCACTTTTAGTAGAGATGAGGTTTCGCCATGTTGCCCAGGCTGGTCTCGAACTCCTGAGTTCAGGCAATCCACATAGAGGGATTGCCTCAGCCTCCCAAAGTGCTAGGACTACAGGTGTGAGATCATATCCCAGTACCACTCTGTTTTGGTTACTATAACTTTATAATAATTCTTCAAATCAGGTAGAGCTAGTCCTCCAAGTTGGTTCTTCGTTTTACTAGCATTTTGATTATGCTAGTTCATATTAATTTTGGAGTCAGCTGATCACTTTCTACCAAAGATGCTCACTGAGATTGTGAGCGGAATTGCATTGAATTTATAGATCAAATTGGGGAAAATTAACATCTCAACAATATTAAGTCTCTTGACCCAGGAACAAAGAATTTCTCTCTAGTTTTTAGGTATTCATTGTGTTCTCTGTGAAACATTTTGTAATTTTCAGTCAGATTTATCCCTATGTATTTTATACATTTAACACTATTGTAAGTGGTATTGCTATTTACATTTCAACTGAGCATTGGAATTACATAAAATAGAATTGATTTTTGTGTATTGATCTTGTATCCTGCTAGAAGCAAATGCTTTTCAGATTGAAGTTACATTTGGCAGTGACAACATCTTTGTGTGTGTGTGTGTGGGGGGAGGGGGTCCTGCGTATTTACCAGGTGAAAATAATCTTTTTCATTTTACTTGGAGCTTTATCATCAGCCCAAGGAAGAGGAACGTCCCAATCTATATTAAGTTTTGAGGCTGGGCAGAGTGTGTACCTTGTGGACCAATGCATGTGAAATGTTCTGTTATGTTCATTAATAGGTTTTCCTTAAGAGTGCTCATGCAGTTGATGAGGCTTCCCATGTGCGTGTCCAGTTATCTGCAATGTTATCCCTTATTTTAAATTTAGTATTCAATAATTTATCCCAGCATTATGTAGTATCAGGGACTTTGTGGTGGTCTTCAATGATATATCTATCAAGTTATCATGAGTTTGTACCAGATCCTGACTATTCTTATTTCTGGTGTGATCTATTACAAAATGAGACCAAAAGCTTTAAAATAACTAACAATGTTGGGCTGAGGGGATTTCTTTGTGGGATACTCAGCCTTAGGAGACAGTAGATCCTATCACGCATCTGAAGTAGGAGCCCACTCACTTCGGTATGTGAGCACCAGGACCCTGATTCTGCAGTCCCCTGCTGTATCAGCTTCATTCCCTCAAGGGAGAATGAATGGCCTTCAGTTTGTTATGTCACAGTTGACATGTGTAGCACATTTGAGTACCTCTTTAGTTATTGACCTAGGTTTATATCCAATCATGTCAAGTTTGCTCACCTGGGTGACTCACAAGGTCACGTTCCCAGTGGGTCAGTTGACTGTGTCACAAAAAACAAAAGCATTCATTTGTCATTATGTATCTCTCCTAAAGTTCAACCTTGATAAGCTAAAACATGGCTCACAAACAGCTTTAAAGGTGGTTTCTTAAATGTTTGTCTGTGGTTTACTAAAGTCTAGTTACTTAAATGAATTTATCTTATACTCCAGTTTTTTATTTCTCAATGTTCTGCCTCTATGACAGAACCCAAGAGCCAGTACAAACATAGATTTAATTCTGCTGATTTATAACCAATCAATAGTTTGTATATTACATATGAATCTGTACACTGGGTTGTCAGCCTTCTTCCTTCTTTTACCTGTTTCCTGTTGGATGTTCAGATGATATAGGCTGAAGGTGATGGCTCAAGCTTGTGATTCCAGTACTTTGGGAAGCTGAGGTGGGAGGATCACTGGAGTTCAGGAGTTTGAGACAAGCCTGGGCAACATAGTGAGACCTCATCTTTTTTTTTTTTTTTTTTTTAAAAAGATGATGTAATGTTATTTGTCACTTTTATTAACATCCCTGGACTACAGTTCTACCATTTCTTTTTTTTAGAAAGCATATCTTATATCATAAGATGTGCTTAAATCTTCATATTTGTGAGCATCATTAATATTATTAATAGTTAAAATCTACAATGGTCAATTCTTTGGTTAGGTCAGAGACTAAAATCTGAAAATTAGAAATTCACTATTTCTTTCAGGTTTGTGTGTGCTATTGTGCTAATCCCTCACCTCTCTCAGAAAAGTCATTGTAGGCCCAAGCCAATAAGTAGATAAGTCTGTGAAAGAATGAATGCAGATCCTAGAATAAATATGTAGTGCCCAATGAGTGGAGGAAAATTTTGCAAAAGTTGTTTTTCTACAACTGTGCAATGTTCCTCTGAGCCAGTTCGTCTACTGCTTCAAAGGCCCCAAATAATTTTTTCATCATCTTATGGCCATTGTCATAAACTCCATTCTGCCCCTGCCTATGTCACCTACCATGCAATCTGTTTCACTGCATGGCCCTAGAGGCACAGACATTTTTCCAGTTTTAAGTGTATTAAGGTTCTCCTGTTTCTGCAAGATAATGGAAGTTAGTGGTTCTCTCTGTTTTTTGCTATTTAAGTCCATCATTAGGGTCAGTTGGGAAATATGTTTTCTCCAGAAGCTGTTAGATGCTGTAATAATTTTTCACTTCTTACACTACAATTGATCCCATCTATGCATTATAGTTCCTAAAATCACTTTCTGAGAGGCCCTTGATCACTTTTTTAAAATCGACAGCCCACCCACCAGCATTATTATATCTTTTCTAGTTCTTAGAAGGAACATCCTCATGCTCCTTCTGCTGATGTTCCTACTAACAACATGTAATCTGTGAAATGAAAGAGAGGGAGGAGACCCATGCCAGTCTGTGACACTCAACTATGACAGTTGGCAGCTGGGCACTCTGTGCAGAAGACTCTCCTGAGGCTGTTTGATCAGAATCCTTGGAAGGTTGAAAGCCCAGCCCTATCAGAACCACCATCACAAGGCCAGGTGTGGTGGCTCACGCTGTAATCCCAGCACTGTGGGAGGCCAAGGAGGGAAGACTGCCTGAGCCCAGGAGTTCAAGACCAGCCTGGGCAACATGGCAAGACACCATCTCAAAAAAAAAAAAAAAAAAAAAGAAAAAGAAAAAAACCCACCATTTATTATCATCTCCCTTTTACCAGAATAAGCCTGTGGGTGTTGGCTATTGATTTTCTCACAACCCAGGCTGAGCTGGGCACAGAAATCTTAAGCTTTTTTCAGGAAAGAATGTTCTACTCATCCTCTGTATCACTAGTTACCCAGTGTGACCAGCACAGAGCTTTACTCACAAGGGCTCAGGAAATGCATTTGCTGAGCTCAACAAATTGACAATCCAAGTTATCTCGATAAGCAGATATTTTGTAGTTTAGAGAATTGAATATGGTAAGCAGAGGAACAAAACAGAATATCATTTTAGTTTGTTTCTAAGAGTACAAAAATGATAATCACCAACCTCTTGGGAATTCCAAGGCAGAATTTTATTCCCAGATCCCCCAACATCCTCACTACATACATGGAAGTTGCTTTACTCCTTTCTACCTTATTTATTTGACCTATAATTGGAGGATAAAGTACAACATTCTAAAATCCTGGTAATACGGCAGATATATACTTTTATTTTTGATGTGGGTGAGAGTCTTGAAGTGTGGAAAGCATTTAAGTTATTAAAAGACAGATCATCATCATCACT
>NW_012100198.1:4020-4649 GCF_000951045.1 Mandrillus leucophaeus | reverse complement strand
CATGGCACATGTATATATATGTAACAAACCTGCACGTTGTGCACATGTACCCTAGAACTTAAAGTATAATTAAAAAAAAAAAAAGACAAATCATCACTGATCATTATGGCAAGGACAAATTTAGAAGACTTATTAAACTTACCTCTGTGGGGAGGGGCCAAGATGGCCGACTAGAAGCAGCTCTGGTCTGCAGCTGCTGGTGAGAGGATGGAAGAAGGTGGCTGATTTCTGCATTTCCAACTGAGATACCCAGTTCATCTCATTGGGACTGACTAGATGGTTGGCATGACCCATAGAGAGTGAGAAGAAGCAGGGTATTGCTTCACCCAGGAACTGCACAGGGCAGGGGGACCTCCCTCTCCAGCCAAGGGAAGTGGTGAGGGACAGTGCTACCCACCAAGGGTACTAAGCTTTTCCCACAGATTTTTGCAATCCACATATCAGGAGATGCCCTTGGGAGCCTACATCACCAGGGCCTCAAACACAAAACTCGGTCTCAAAGACAAAAGTGGGCAGACCAATGACAGGTGCTTCTGTTGGCAGCTGTTTGGGCAGGTGCTGAGCTGCAGAAGTTTTTTTTTTTTTCTTTTTTCTTTTCTTTGTCGGAGTCTCGCTCTGTTGCTCAGGGT
>NW_012100198.1:0-317 GCF_000951045.1 Mandrillus leucophaeus | reverse complement strand
GAAAGATCTCAAATCAACACTCTAACATTACAACTAAAAGAACTAGAGAACCAAGAGGAAACATACCCCAGAGCTGGCAGAAGACAAGAAATAGCCAAGCTCAATGTGAAACTGAAGGAGATAGACATGAAAAACCCTTCAAAAAAATCAACAAATCCAGGAAATGGATTTTGAAAAAAAAAAAAAAAAGTCAATAAAATAGACCACTAGCAAGACTAATAAAGAAGAGAGAAAATTCCAATAAACACAATCAGAAATGATACAGGGGATTCATGTGCCTCAGCCTCCCAAGTAGCTGGGACTACAGGCATGCACTA
>NW_012100197.1:0-1296 GCF_000951045.1 Mandrillus leucophaeus | reverse complement strand
GGCCGGGCATGGTGGCTCATGTAATCCCAGCACTTTGAGAGGCCAAGGTAGGCAGATTACTTGAGGTCAGGAGTTCGTGACCAGCCCGGCCAACAAGGCAAAACCCTGTCTCTACTAAAAATACAAAAATTAGTGGAGGTGGTGGTGTGCACCTGTAATCCCAGCTACTACGGAGGCTGAGGCAGGAGAATTTGCTTGAACCCAGGAGGCGGAGGTTGCAGTGAGCCAAGATTGCGCCATTGCACTCCAGCCTGGGTGACAGAGCGAGACCCCGTCTCAAAAAAATAAAATAAAATATAAATAAATAAATAAATAAATAAATAAATGAAGTGCATGGAGGATGTGCATAGGCCATATGCAAATATTATGCCATTTTATATAAATGACTTGAGCATCTGAGCATTTATCCCATTCTGTGGGCATGACAGGTTTTTGTGTGAACCAGTTTAATTTTTTTTTTTACATTATACTTTATTAATTAATTTATTATTATTTTTTGAGACGGAGTTTTGCTCTGTTGCCCAGGCTGGAGGCTGGAGTGCAACAACACGATCACAGCTCACTGCAACCTCCGCCTCCCAGGTTCAAGCCATTTTCCTGCCTCAGGTTCCTGAGTAGCTGGGATTACAAGCATGAGCCACTATGCCCAGCTAATTTTTTTTGTATTTTCAGTAGAGACGGGGTTTCACCACGTTGGCCAGACTGGTCTCGAACTCCTGACCTCAAGTGATCCACCCGCCTTAGCCTCCCAAAGTGCTAGGATTGCAGTTGCGAGCCACTGCACCCAGCCTATACTTTATTTTTTAGAGCAGTCTTAGGTTCACAGCAAAATTGATCAGAAGATACAGAGACTTCCCGTACACCTGCTGCTTTCATACTTGTATAGCTTCCCCTACAATCAACATCCCCCAGGCGCAAGTGCATGACAGTAGCTAGTCTGTTACAATTGATGAACTGACACTGATACATCATTATCACCCACAGTGGATAGTGGATAGTTTACATTAGGGGTCACTCTCAGTTGAACATAGGTTTTTATTTCCTTTGGGTAAACAACCAAGAGTCTTTTTTTTGAGACAGGATCTCACTCTGCTTCCCAGGCTGGAGAGCAGTGCAGTGGATCAATCATAGCCCCCTGCATCCTCGATCTCCCTAGCTCAAGCAATCTTCCCAAGTAGCTGGATGCCACCACGCCTGGCTAATTTTTGTATTTTTTGTAGAGATGGGGCTTCACAATGTTGCCTAGGCTCATCTCCAACTCCTGGGCTAAAGCGATCCTCTTGCCTTGTCCTCCCA
>NW_012100196.1:0-1170 GCF_000951045.1 Mandrillus leucophaeus | reverse complement strand
TATGACATCATGTGATGTGTGTTTTGTTTTCCAGCTGTAAAACTACCATAGAAGCTATCCATGGATTGATGTCTCAGGTTATTAAGGATAAACTGTTTAATCAAATTAACATCTCTTAAACGGTCTCTGAGAAGTACTTTACCCTGTCTCTTATACACATCTAGAAAATATTCAAGTAACACTTTAAAACCAGTTACCCAAAATCTGATTAGAAGTATAAGGTGCTCTGAAGTGTCCTAAATATTAACATCCTGTAATAAAACTCTTTAAAATGAAATTGTCCTTTCATTTTTTTGTGGGAAGATTCACAATATTTTTCTAGTATCCATTATGGTTCCTGAATATGAGAGAAAATATATTTATTAGAACTTTCTATTTTTAAGAGTTTAGACTAACTAAATTAGTCAAAGAATTTCAGCATTTCACTTGCCATACTGTCAGAACCACTTTTCAATTTGTCCCTTCTTTTGACTGTCTATAAGTAAAATATAATTTAACAGTTAATTATTTTAATAATGTAACAGGAACACTTTTAATGTTCCTACAAAACATTAGCTGAGTGGTACCATAAATTATTTTCCTGAAAATCAAATATTTATTAGAGACAGCCTAGCACAGGGTATCTAGTCCTTCACATATTCATCACATACCTTTCCTGAACAGGCAACTGTTACTCTCTGGAAATATGCTAAACAAGCTGGACATGGCCACTGTCCTCACAGAACTTCTGGAGGCTAAAGCTTAATTAACAAGAACTTAAAGATACTGCTATGAGGGGAGAAATAGAGTGTGTTGGGGACTCTTGAGGAGGAATGCATATCCTCAAGAGGGGTTGGCAGAGTTGGCTTCCTGAAGGATGTGGCCTGACCATTAAGTTGAAATATGAAAAGATTAGTCAGAAAGAGTAATAGGGAGGTGATTACTATTACAGGCAGGGAGTACAGCAGTATGTAGAAGCTCAGAGGTAGAAAGCAAGAACCTAGAACCTTCAAGGAAATGAGATTCAGTTAGACTTAAGATTGGTAAGTAGAGCCAAGCATGGTGACTCACACCTGTAACCCCAGCACTTTGGGAAGCTAAGGCAGGAGAATTGTTTGAGCTCAGCAATTCGAGACCAGCCTGGGTAAATGGCAAAATGCCATCTCTACTAAAAGTACAAAAAAATAGCCA
>NW_012100195.1:0-2247 GCF_000951045.1 Mandrillus leucophaeus | reverse complement strand
ATTCTTTCTCTCAGGGAAGAAAGTAAAACTTAGCTAGGGAAAGAAAACAAAACACAAAAAGCAACAACAAGAAGAAACATGGTTGTGTAACAATGGTTTTCCCTGGTGACTTTTAAAATACATTTATTTCAAAGGGTTTAAAACCACAGCAACGTGATTTTCTTTTTAGAAATAAATCTAAAACTAGTTTCAAAATGTGGTTCACTGAGCTCTCCTTTTCATATCTTTCTTAGATATATTATTCTGGTTTGCGGAATGAGAGCACTGGAATATATCAGTGCTAAAGAGCAGTTCTTATCATAACTAATAGGTCATACTGAGGCAGGATAGAATTATTCCTTCCTGGGTCTGCCTATCTTAAAACTAACCCAGTGATTGAAGTTGATTGAAGTAGTAAGTGAAATATATAAAAACAGCAAACATCCTACATATTACGCTTTTATTTTATTATGCCTTTAGGAAATGTGCACATATTCCTTCCTCCGGTGAATTCTTCTCCCAATACTACGTTGAATTTTATAGGGAGATAAACTCTTTTTTTTGGTGGGAGGGAGAGTTTGCAATATGAGTCTTTAAGTTTTATTAGTATTAATTTCTGGCTGTTTATAGCAAAAAAAAGCATGCTTTAAAAGTATGCACAAATTACAATCAAATTGATGAAGGTTGGCAGCAACAGTTGAATATTAAAAAGTATTTATTAGTAACAATGAAGATGGCCTTATCTTCATTGAGATCAAAGATTTTAGTCTGTTGGTTTATTCATAAGAAAGAATTTGCAGGTAAACAGGAGGCAGCATCAATTTGGATTAACCTTTTGTGTCCATTTCACAGTCTTGCGTTTGTGAGCATGGAATATTTTAGCATATGATCTGGATATTTTATATAACTACTTGATATGATGGGTATGAAATAGTAAAGGAGATGTGATAGTACAATTATACGGTATTGCACCAAAGTCTGTACCAGAAATCATTTTAAGAATGGGAAAAAAGAGACTTATGCATCTATAAAAAACAAACCAATGTTCTTAATCTAATGCTACTTACCCAGACTAAAATAGAAAAACATATTTCGCATTTAAAACGTTAGGAATACAGTTTTTACATAATATTTCTTGTAGGTCTTTTAAACTAGGAGGTATGTTTAGACTTTTGATATTGTCATCAAAATCATAGTAGTGCAACCAAAATTTAATGTTGAAATCTAAAAGAACAAAAATAATTATAGTTTTCATTTAATAATCAAAGTCTTACAATTACATGTAGAAGCAAAAGATAAAGTTGAACTTCTCATGATATTGCCAGTTTTCCAAATATCATTAAGGAGCTTTAGTAAACAAATTATTAAAATTAGCATGAAAATTTAGTTTAAAAATCACATTTTATTATTTGTGAGAGAATCATTATTTTGATACACTGCATAAAAATAATTACGTATTGACATATTTTATTATAAAAATAATGCCTCTTTTTTCATATCATCCAGACATTACATCTACCATCCACCACTATCAACTTACTATATTATCACAACTATTTGCTACATTGCCACTTTCTTGTTAATTCATTTGGAAATCTATACTCATTCCAGTGACTAAATATCCACTGATGTTGCTGGTTGGAAGAAATGTTTCAGATTCTGCCTTATAATACTATTGTATTGTGTTATGCAAATAAAATAGACTTGCCTCATTTTAATCACCAAAAGCTGCTCTTTCCAATTTTGTAACCATTAGCCATGTGTGTCAGTTGACATTTACATTTAATTAAAATAAAATCAAGATTTTATTTCCTCTGTCCTACTAGCTACATTTCAGGGGCTCAATAGCCACATGTAGCTATTGACTACCATATTGGATAATAAAGAATGATTCCATTACTGCAGAAGGTTCTATTGCAAAGTTCTATTGCAGAGCACTATGAAGCGTGTCTATTGGCGAACTGTTTTGGACCTGCCTAGTAGAACTTTGTGCTATTTTTATAAGTAGAAAATTATAACATTTTCATAAACAGAAACTTTTTTTTCTGCATAGAAACCCACAAACAAACCTAGAAGTTCCAAACATGAAAGATACAGCAATAAACTAGAATGACATAATGTTGGGAGAACAAATATACTTTTCTATCTTTATCTTTCTGACTTTCCAGTATTTTCCCTCCCTCCTATATCCACAACTGTTTGATAACCCAGCCTTTTGTTATTTGGCCATTTACTGATTTCAGCATTTTTAAACAAATAGAACAATTA
>NW_012100194.1:0-1097 GCF_000951045.1 Mandrillus leucophaeus | reverse complement strand
TGGCCCTCCCTATGGCCAGCTGGCCCTGTGGCAGAGCTGGATGCCCACAGACACAGACAGAACCTCATCCTGTGTGGCACGGCAGCTGGCCACAGCTGCCATCTGAGTTTGAGAGAAACCAAGGCGGACTTTCAGAGTCCAACTAGTTCCAGTCTCAGTTCCACCTTTTACCTGTTGCAGGACCTTGTGTAAGTCACTCAAAATCGGGCTAATCATAGTGCCTCCCTCCTGAACCCACAGTGACGGTGTGATCTTGTCTAGAATCTGGTGTGAGTGCTCTACCTAGAACCGTCACCACCTTGCCCCTCCAGGCCCGGAGGGAACACAGACAAAAGGGGGTTCCCAGAGTTCTCCCCAGCTACCTCCCTATCATCATTCCTGAGACCTAGCTCAGAGGACACCTCCTTCAGGAAGCCCTTCTCAACTTCCTCCAGCGTCAGTCCCAGCCTCCTTTGGTTCCCACCACTGGCCGAAGCCCCTCCCACCCCCTCTAGCCTCCTCCAGGTAGTGGGAGACGGTGCATTCCCTCCTCCTTGGTCAGCCAGGGAGCACCTGATCCATCTCTGTGGGCAGGCCCTGGTTGTACAGAGGTTGCCGGATAAAGGCTGTGGGGATGGACAGTGAAGGAACTAAAGGATCGATGCATCCGCGACGCCCTCTACAGGAGCCAGAGGGGAAGGGCGCTTCCTATCATGACCGCCAGGGGGCGCCAGTTCCCAGGGCCCGGAGCATCTGGAACGGCAAAGGGACCAGGGTCTCTGCTGGGGACAAGGACTCGGTATTGCCCCGCCCTGGCAAGGACGGAGCACATCTGACCCCCCAAGCTCTCCATTAGCTGAGCGGCTACTATCTGCCAGCCTCTGTGTTGACCCGTCCCACCCCTGCATCTGCACTGGTTCTCACTCCAACCCTATGAAGTGGGCACTGCTGTTGATCCATTGCGCAGATGGAGAATCTGAGGCCCATGTGGTTAAATGACTTGCCCAAAAATGCTCCTGAGGCCAGGGGCTTTCCCTGCCTGGTCAGGACTGTAGTGCCTGGCAGGGAACCTGTGGCCCTGGCACTTGTAGAGTTGCCAGAAGGCTTGGCCCTCCCTA
>NW_012100193.1:0-2804 GCF_000951045.1 Mandrillus leucophaeus | reverse complement strand
TCTCAGCTTACAGTCCCCAGCCAAGAGGAATCTGTGCTGTGTTTGGATCTTCAGGGGCTATAATTCTGGAGTGTGGCAAATCTGAAGTCTCATGGCTGTTGCGGAGCTTTGGGGATGGAACCAAATCCAACCACCGAATGACTCCTGCAAAAAGTCCTTCTATCTGTCAACGAGTAAAAAGCTGGCAAAAGCAAGAAACAAGTACTCTTAGATCTTTCTGAGAAATGAAGTCACAGGGAAAACCAGTGTCCCTAAAATTGAAGAGATAGACAGGGGGATATAGAGAATCACAACTTTCTAGAGAAGAAATTGATGAGCAGAAACCTCTAGGGGAACCAGTGCTGGGGTTAGGAAAACCTAAACTGGAATTGATAAATTGCATGAGGCTCAGTGCAGACAAGTCTGAGAGTTAAAAACTCCAGGAGGACCTAATCACAGAAGGCTCCCACACTTTTCGGAGTTTTATCTCCAGGAGCCTGACTGGGTCTTCACAGTATTGGAGAAAAATCTCTTTATGCTTCCAGCAGGGGGAGGAGGAAAGGAACCATTTTGAAATACACTAGAGCATTCAGAAAATATTTATAAATCATACATCTGGTTAAGGATTAACGTCCAAAACATATAAAAACTCAAATAATCCAATTTAAAAATGGGCAAAGGACCTGAACAGATAATTCTCAAAAGAAGACATAAAAATGGCAAGTAGGTACATGAAAGAAATGCTCAGCATCACTAATCATTAGGGAAATACAAATTAAAAACACAATGAGATATCATCTCACACCTGTTAGAATGGTTTTGTTAAAAAGATAAAAGACCACAGGTGTTGGAGAGGATGCAGTTAAAAGAGAACTCTTATGCATTGTGAGAAATAATGTAAATTCATACCATCATGATGGAAAATGGCATGGAGATTCCTCATTTTGTTCCTCTTAACAAGGCCTGCCTTGAGGAGAAACTGTTTTACCAGAGTCTAACCTGTAAGCATGTTTCAGAGCACAGAAAGCTCCTACAGTTTTCTAAGTTTCATCTCCAAGCGCTTGACTGGGTCTTCACCGTAACGTGCTTGGGGGAAGAAAAATATCCAACTCTAGCGCCTGTTAGCTTTCCACATGGGGGAAGGGAAATACCCAACTCCAGCTCCCTCTAGCCTTCCACATAGGGGAGGAAAAATACACAACTCTAGATCCCTCCAGCCATTTTGACCCACCCAAGTGGGGAAAACTGAGAAGTCCTAGTGAAGTTCACAGGGGCACCAAAAGACTAGTACCCAATTACAGTAGTGTAGAATGTTTCTCCTCCCGTACACCTTACCACAACATCATTAAAGTACCATTTACAGTAGTTCCCTCTACTAAGTACATCATGTACAGCTATGGAAAAAAATTACAAAGCATATTAAAAGGCAAAAAAATAAAGTTCGAAGAATACAAAACAACGATCAGAACTAAAGTCAGATATGGCAGGAATGTTAGAATTATCGAGCAAGGAATGTTTTAAAACTATTCTTAACATGCTAACGACTTCAATGAAAAGAAGTAAATGTGCAAGAAGAGATGGATAATGTAAGGAGAAAGATGCAAATTCTAAGAGAGAATAAAAATATATTCTAGAGATAAAGCACTAAAATAAATGAAAGATGTCTTTGGTGTTCTCATTAATAGACTGGACATAGTTCAGAGGAAATAATTTCTGAGCTTGAGATTATGACAATAGAAACCTCAACACTGAAAAGCAAAGAGAAAACTGAAAAAAAAAAAACCACACAAAAACAGAATACACTATCCAAGAACTGTTGCACAGCTATAAAAGGTATAACATACACATAATGGGAATGCCTAAGGAAAAGAAATAAGAAAGGAACAGAAGAAATATTTGAAATAATAATGGATAAGAATTTTCCCCAAGTTCTTGTCAGACATCGAATCACAGATCCAGGAAGCTCAGAAAACACAAAGTAGGATAAATACAGAAAAAAATAATAATAATAATGAGCACATTGTATCCAAACTTCAGAAAATTTAAGCCAAAGAAAAAAAAATCTTCAAAGAAGCCAGAGGGGGAAAAAAACCACTAATCTAAAGAGGAGAAAAAAAATAAGAATTTCGTATGATTTCTTCTCAGAAACCATGCAAACAAAAAGAGAATGATGTGAAATATTTTGTGTGAAAGAAAACAGCCATCAGCCTCAAATTCTGTATCTCAAGAAAATATCCTTAAAAAGTGAAGGAGAAATAAAGACTTTCTCAGGAAATTGAGGAAATTACCAGTAAACCTGCCTTGCAAGAAATGTTAAAAGAAGTTCTTTAGGCTGGGCATGGTGGGGGGTGGCTCATGCTCGTAATCCCAGTGCTTTGGAAGGCCAAGGCAGTAGAATTGCTTGAGGTTGGAGGCCAGGAATTTGATATCAACCTGGGCAATATAGTAAGACTCTGTTCTCTACAAAAAAATAAAATAAAATAAAAAATAAAATATGTGTGTGTGGTGGCACATGCCTCTAGTCCTGGCTACTTAATAGGCTGAGGAGGGAGGATAGCTTGAGCCTAGGAGTTTGAGGTTACAGTGAGCTATGAGCTGCACTCCAGCCTGAGTGCCAGAGTGAGACTTTGTCTCTAAGAAATAAAAGTTAAAAAAAAAAAAAAAGAAGAAGAAGGCCGGGCGAGGTGGCTCACGTCTGTAATCCCAGCACTTTGGGAGGCCGAGGTGGGCGGATCACAAGGTCAAGAGATCGAGACCATCCTGGTCAACATGGTGAAATCCCGTCTCTACTAAAAATACAAAAATTAGCTGGACCTACTGGCACA
>NW_012100192.1:0-1357 GCF_000951045.1 Mandrillus leucophaeus | reverse complement strand
CTCCCAAGTAGCTGGGACTGCAGGTGTGCACCACCACAGCTGGCTAATGTTTGTATTTTTGGTAGAGATGGGGTTTTGCCATGTTGGTCAGGCACGTCTTGAACTCCTGACTTCAAGTAATCTGCCTGCCTCAGTGGCTCATACCTGTAACTCCAACACTTTGGGAGATGACAGGTATTATTAATGGCAAATGTTTATTATTAATGGATTTGGTAAGCTCTTGACAAATCTAACAATTTGGTAAATTGTCTCCAGCGACAACACTTTGAGACAGTTTAACTAAGTAATTATCATGTCATTTTATATGTTGACATAAAGGGACAATTACAAAGAGATGGGAAAAGACTGTTAAGTCTGTAAAAGAAAACAAAAAGGAGACACACATTCTATTTAAAAATTCAAACCAAAGAAGAAATCACAAGTTTCATACAAACTCAAGGGAGCTATCAGGCAACGTTTTGAGATTGTCTTTGATATAACAGAGCACCTTACTAATAAAGAAAACAAATAACCATACCCTTAAAAGAGAGTCCATAAATCCTGTCAGATTCTGACTGTTGCAGAAGAGGAAGCTCATAAGTATTTTAATTATCTATGGGTGCCTAGTTGTTGGGACACACAGGCCTATCTCAACATGGTGCAAAATGTCTACAATACATAACATTTCTACAGATATAACAATTAAAACAATTAGAAAATAGATGTGCATTTAGCAAGGTGGGTGTGGGTATCTCAATACTTTATGTAAGAAAATGATAACTGTGAAAATTCCTAAAACACTAAATGTGATAACCAATACAAGGAGCATATAAATATTCATCTCAGTACAAGCTGGTTCAGAGTGTTACAAAGTTCACTGTGGTTGTCTTTCCTTGGGCCTAAGTACTAGGGTTTGATCATCTTGGGTTTGGTGTCAGATATAGGCATTAATGTCCATGATTCAGCAGTGATTGCTGCCTTTTTCAGATGAGATACATGTACCTAATAGTAAATTCTTTGTAACTTAATAGCACAACAGGTTGGTCAATAATACTTGATAAGAGCCTTTTCAATGGGGCTAAATGGAATCTTTTAACTGATGTGTTTTCCAGTATGTGTAGCCACCAGGTTGGAGTTAGTGAGACTGGAGATTATGGCCTCACTGAAAGCTGTAAAATGATTTTCCCACCTTGTAGTGGTTGATGCCTATAGCTTCAAAGAGCTTCTGGTAATAAGCTGGGAGTTCCCCCCGTAATTGGGTAGAAAATAACATTTCTTGGTCTACAGATGTAGACCAACCAATTACAATTTCTTTTCTTTTGCTTTTTCTTTTCTTTTCTTTCTTTCTTTCTTTCTTTCTTTCTTTCTTTCTTTCTTT
>NW_012100191.1:0-1547 GCF_000951045.1 Mandrillus leucophaeus | reverse complement strand
TTAGCTTGGATACTGATAAGCTTAAATATAAGCCAGAGAAGGAAAATATTTGGCATGTGTTGTTGCTTGACTCCTTCACTTACCTGAATGTAGCTATTACTTATCCTTCTAGACACATCTGTGGAATCTGAATATGGCCCAAGATTCTTTCTTAACACAGCCCTCTCAGCATTCATTACTAATTAGTCAATGAACCCTGTTTGCCTTTCCTGTTATAGGTTATTCAAAGTTGAAATGCATGTGTATATATTTTTGACCCAACTACTTAAAATAACTCTAAAAGTATATTTGTCTTTATATAAGGTTTACCTTTTGGAATATAGGAATTGTAAGTAGAAACAGTCCAGTGGTTACTCAATATAGGGGAACAGTCCTCATCTAATTTGCTTTAAGTGCCTGAAGTGGTTACCACTGACTCTTTGGTCTGTAACAAATGTAAATACCCAAGTAGAACTTTTAGCATTATAAGCCATTTCCTAGAAATGATTTGGCATGTGCTATTATCATCTTAATTAATAATATGCTTTAAATATGTCAACCCATTTAGTACTCTCCTAAAGCCCCTGCAGAATGTACAGTTAAAATCTCCAGGGAGAGGCTGGGGGTGGTGGCTCATGCCTGTAATCCCAGCGCTTTGGGGGACTGAGGCAGGTGGATCACTTGAAGTCAGGAGTTCGAGACCAGCCTGGCCAACCTGGTGAAATCCCACCTCTACCAAAAACACAAAAATTAGCCAGGTGTGGTGGCACATGCCTGTAATCCCAGCTGCTCAGGAGGCTGAGGTAGGAGAATCGTCTGAACCTGGGAGGCGGAGGTTGCAGTGCAATTCCGCCACTGTACTCTAGTCTTGGCAACAGAGCAAGACTCCATCTCAAAATAAACAAACAAACAAACAAACAAATAAGTAAATAGATAAAATCTCCAGGGAGAAAAGGCAGAGCAAGATGGCAGAATAGAAGCCTCCAGCGATTGTTGCACCTCCCACAGGAACACCACGTTGAACAACTATCCACATAAAAAAGCAACTTTATAAGAACCAAAAATCAGGTGAGTGACCACAGTACCTGCTTTTAACATGATATTAGGGAAAGAGGCTCTGAAGAGGGCAGGAATGACAGTCTCGAATTGCCTACACCAACTCTCCCCAATTCCCTTGGAGTGGCCACATGGTGTAGAGAGAGAATCTTTGCATTTAGGAGAGACAGCACAGTGATTGTGGAACTTTGCTTTGGAACTCACTGCTGCCCTGTCACAGCAGAAAGCAACCTGGGGAAGAATTTAGCCAGGGCCCATGGAGGAAGTATTTAGGCCAGCCCTAGCCAGAGGTGAATCGTCCATCCCAGTGGTCAGAACCTGAGGTCTAGGAAGCCCTGCCACCATGCACTAAAGAGCTCTGGGATCCTGGGCCGGGCGCGGTGGCTAAAGCCTGTAATCCCAGCACTTTGGGAGGCCGAGATGGGCGGATCACAAGGTCAGGAGATCAAGACCATCCTGGCTAACACGGTGAAACCCCGTCTCTACTAAAAAATACAAAAATCTAGCCGGGC
>NW_012100190.1:0-1375 GCF_000951045.1 Mandrillus leucophaeus | reverse complement strand
AAATGAAGGGTTCACGTTAATTCATAATGGATATCTTTAAAAAAAATGCTTCAAGGACTCATTTCTTTGATTAAATATATTTGTACACAGCCTGAAAGCATATCAGCTGCTGAAGTTATCCCAAATTGGAAATCTTAAAAATTATTTGAATGTTGAAATCAATGAGTAACAATATTCATTAACCTTATCATATAATCACTACTATCAAAATGGTATTTAAATTTGAGGAAGAGAGCTGTTTGTCAAAACAAGTCAGAAAATAATATAAATTTAATATATATGACAATCAGTTCATAAGAAATTTATACTTTTAGAAGAACCAGATATTTTACTAATTTAGGAGAAATTCAATCAGTTTTACTCATTTGGAAGAATTGGTAGAGAAAATTAGTTATTGCAGTTGTAAACTAGATATGCAAATTGGCTACTTGGTTTTCATTAACATAGATCTAAGGAAAGACAATATTTTTGTTGTTTATTTGTTTGCTGTTTTCTTGATTTCTTTCTTTCTCTGCTTCTTTGTTTCTTCCTTCTCTTCTTCCTTTCTTCCTCTAATAAAAAATGTCTCTATCCAGGTATTTCATTATGTAGATGGCAATGGTTAAATAATAAAAGATTATTTGATCATGAAAAGATAATTTATCAAATTAGTTCATTATCATAAAAATTAAAATTGTTGAAAAGCAACTCAATATTGAAGTACTCTATGCATTTCAAAAATTTTAATTTAGTTTCTCATAGCCTTAGTATATTAAAAATTAATGTAATTGTACAAATTTGAGAAAGACTAGAAAATTATATAACATCAATTTTAGTAACATTTTATTGAGACTAAGTACTGCTGTAATTTAATTTAATGTATTTTATCATTTAAAATGATAAATTTTAAAAATAATATTTGTATAAAATATTTGATATTATGTAATGTGGGTAATGCACTGAGTAAAATTACATGTAAAATAATAAGCAAAATAACTAAAATGTATTAACTTGGTAACAATTAAGGATATAGTAATTGATATTGTTTACTTGACAAAGAACATACTCCCTTACCTACTTTTAAACTTGTAAAAGTCATCAGTATGAGTTTTTAAAAACTATTATTCAATGCCTAATTTTAGTTAGAATCAGTCACATATATAGTATCCCTTTTTCTATGCTTAAGAAGGGCTATTAGTAATGCTTTTCTTTATACTGAATTTCACACAATTTTTGCCAAGGTGATGATTAACATGGTTTTATTCTAACTTAGTTCACCTTTCAAATCTATAATCTTCTTTGTGGAGATTAAGAGGAAGAAACAAAGGAAAGATTAGGATTTAGATACACTATGAAGATTATCATCTATGATGTGCTAAAATCATTATACAACATT
>NW_012100189.1:0-1151 GCF_000951045.1 Mandrillus leucophaeus | reverse complement strand
TAAGACTAAGGAGTATATTATCAATCATATATATAACAGCAACAAGAAGATTAAATACCTAGGAATATATTTAACCAAGGAGGTGAAAGATCTCTGCAAGGAGAGTGACAAAACACTGATAAAAGAAATTATAGATGACACAAATGTAAAAAACATCCCATGCTCATAGATTGAAAAAATCAACAGTGTTAAAATGTCCACACTGCCCAAAGCAATCTACAGAGGCAATGCAATTTCTGTCAAATTACCAACATCATTTTTCACAGAATTAGGAAAAAGAACCCTAAATTTCATATTGAACAAAATATAGCCCAAATATCAAACCAATCCTAAGCAAACAAAACAAAGCTTGAGAAATCACATTACCTGACTTAAAATTATACTTTAAGGCTACAGTAACTAAAACAGCATGTACATTTTCATACTGGTACAAAAATAGACACATAGATCAATGGAACTGAATAGAGAACCCAGAAATCAAGTCACATACCTACAATGAACTGATCTTTGACAAAGTCAACAAAAATAAACAATGGAGAAAAGAAGCAATATTCAATAAATGGTACTGGAAAAATTGGCTGCCCATATTCTTAAAAAAACTAGACCCCTATCTCTCACCATGTACAAAAATTAACTCAAGATGTATCAAATACTTAAATATAAGACCTGAAACTGTGAAAATCTTAGAAGAAAACCTAGGATAATCTATTCTGGACACTGGCATAGGCAAAGAATTTATTATAAAGACCTCAAAAGCAAACACAACAAAAACAGAAATAGACAAATGGGACTTAATTAAACTAGAAAGCCTCTGCACTGAAAAAGACATAATCCACGGAGTAAAGAGACAGCCTATAGAATGGAAGAAAATATTTGCAGATTGTGCCCCTAACAACGTATTATTAATTTCAGACTCTCTGAGGAACTGAAACAACTCAACAAGTAAAACAACAAACAACCCCATTAAAAAGTGGGCAAAGGACATGAACAGCTATTTTTCAAAAGCAGACATATAAGCGGCCAACTAACAGGAAAACATGCTCAACATCACTAGTTATCAGAGAAATGAAAATTAAAACCACAATGAGATATCATCTTACATCAGTCAGAATGGCTTTTTTTTTTTTTTTTTTTTTTTTTGAGACAGGCTG
>NW_012100188.1:0-1866 GCF_000951045.1 Mandrillus leucophaeus | reverse complement strand
TAAGGTTATGTTCAATGAAATTGGCTGGGCAAGGCAGTTTGCTTTGAGATGTGGAATAGCAGGAGATGGGGAGAAGGAAAGTTTGGCGTTGGTTAATGTGAACAGACCTCCTTGTGCAAAATTCAAAAGATTAATTAGCCTGATGTAACGATTTTTGAAAACGCTTAGCCAAGCTGCCATTAATATGTCCAAGTAGGTAGCTTCTCTGCATGTTTACGTAATTTCACCGGAAAGATTAGCAATTATTATTCATGTACATAGACTGTATTTAGGTGCAAATGAGGTTTCCCTGATTTAGCAAGTGTCTAAGGGAATTATTGTTTTGGTGAATACAGGCCTGGGAGGCAGAGTCTTGGCAGCTGCAGCTGAAATAAAGGAGAGAATTTCAGTCTCTCACAGCAGACTTGTGACAATGAAAAGAAAAGCACAACATGCTTTATGGACGAGGATTCAAATCACATTATGTTAAATTAGAGACTTCATGTAAAAAAAGCAGCTTTCTCTTGAGAAGGAGAAGAGCTTTGTATGAAGCTGCAACCGATTTATTTCATCAGCACTCTTGCTGGTTACAAAGAATTTTGTTAACATCCCTAACTTCATCTGTGGTGTGTCTGCTATGAACTTATAAAAATTTACACTTTCAAATTTTCTTGTCTTACTTTGTTTCTGTTTTGCAGTTCTTTAGAATGCATCAATCACTCTAACATTGTTGCTAGGAAAATAACAAATCATGATGAGAATATTGCAGTATTTTTAGAAGCACAATTTATAACTTTTTTACAATGAATGATTATGTATGATACCACCTAGTTAAATGAACAAGAATAGAGTCGTTCAAAAGACCAATTAGTAAATTACATAACTAAATCACTTAAAGATTATTTATGTTGCCTTGGTTTCCTCCAAGTAGAACATTGCCCAATTCATATTTATTTCTGTTCCCTCCACTGTTAACATTATGAAGACTCATACGTAATTTTTATAAGGAGAAGAATGGCAAACCTATAGTATTTGTACCTTTTTAAAACTGTATTCTCAAATAAATGGTGTTTACTAACTTCTTAGCCTTTCTGGTTAAAAGGATTCTTACAAAGTTGAAAATCGTTTAAGATTAGCATAAGACATAAAGCTTTCACTATCTTCACACAAAGGGCTCAAATAAAATCATAAACTAATCATAAAAGTAATTATATATCAAGATGATTAATGTGATATATAGATTTAAAGTTATGGGTGTTTTTAGATGAATAAGTCACCTAGGGCAGGAAAAAACAATGTACTGGATTGCACCACCTTTATTTATGATAGTTTGTGATAAGACTCTTTCTAGAAGCCTATGTAAAATGTAGACCAATGTTGACATTTGGAAAATGCTTGTATTTTATTTCAATAGCAGTTAGTCATCTTTAGTTCAATAGGTGTAGGAAATGTCTCAAGACATTGTTTTTGAATGTGCTAGTATAAAAAATTAATTTGTAAGGGAAATACTCAATGTAGTGAATAAGGCAGCATTTATGCAAAATTCAAAAAGCTAAATTGTGTCTACTATAGTCTTTTATAAATATAATACTAATTATAGAAATTTGTCCTAGTTTGCTAGAAAATGGGCTAACCAAATCTCCTTAGAAAAAGAGAAAATTCAGTAGGCAGAATCTTATTACATCTATAAACTAAGGACTCAGGTAATATTCAAATTGCTTACTTTAAGCATTCTTAATACATTATCCAAGAGTATTAACTGAAAAGAAAAAAATGCATAAAAGCAGATATAAACACTCATTCCAAATATTTTAGAATACTAAGCCAGTCATTTCAATGATTCTTGACCAAGGTACAGCCATTAAATACCATGTTATCTACTTGCCT
>NW_012100187.1:861892-868285 GCF_000951045.1 Mandrillus leucophaeus | reverse complement strand
GAAAAGGGATTCCCTTTCCCCTTGTGCTTCCCAGGTGAGGCGATGCCTCGCCCTGCTTCAGCTCTCGCTGGTCGGGCTGCAGCAGCCGACCAGCACCGATTGTCCGGCACTCCCTAGTGAGATGAACCCAGTACCTCAGTTGAAAATGCAGAAATCACCCGTCTTCTGTGTCGCTTGCGCTGGGAGTTGGAGACTGGAGCTGTTCCTATTCGGCCATCTTCTAAACCTCGTATTTATCTTATGTTCTTCCACCTCACTAGGTTTACTTCTTAGTTCTATTAGTTTTGGGCTTTTTGTAGATTTCTAGGAATTTTACATGTGCATGATCAAGATATTACTAAATGGGAGCCCTATTACGTTTTCCTTTCAAATTTGTAAGTTATTTATATATTTATTTATGGCTTATTGCACTGGCTAGGACATATATTGAACAGAAGTTATTAGAGCAAGTATCCTTCCATTTCTTTGGGAGAAAGTATCCAATCATTCTCTATTAACTATGATATTAACTGTAGATTTTATATAGATGTCCTTTATCTTATAGAAACAAATTTCGATTGTAGTTTGCTGAAAGTTTTTATCATGAATGGATGTTGTGGTTTTTCAAATAATCCATCTGCATCAATTTAGATGATTATATGGCTTCATAAAATGTTATTATAGGTGAATCGCATTCATGGATTTCAGAATGTTAACACAAACTTGTAATCCTGGCATAAATCTTACTTGGTGATGATATATTTTATCGTTTCATATGTCCAAATAATAAGTTTACTAATATTTTATTGTGGTTATTTGTGTCTATGTTTATGGAGAATATGTCAGTAGACTTTTTTATTGTAATGTCTTTTGTATGATACTTGTATCAGAAAAAGTTCTTCATTAATTGTGTTGGCAAGTTGTGTCACCTTGGTTCCTCTGAGAAGCAGAGTCAAGCAAGGATTAAATTTTTAATGAATATATTGGGAGAAATGCCCATAAAAGATAAAGGGAGAGAGAGCCAAAATAGGGAAAGACCATGAACACTTTTGACACCTTTGAAACAATCAGAGAGGAAGAAAAAATGGACAGCAAGAACCTCAGATCAAAACACAGTTCTGGAAAAGTCTCAACCAGGCTGATCTGATTTCTTAGAGCAAATGTTAACTTAGAGGACTCTCATGGAGAGCAGGAAGAAATGGTCTTGTTCTAGTAACCATTATGTGTTGTCTTTGTCTAGGAGCAACTCAAGAGAAAAGTATAACTGTTTTTATATATGAAAGCTAATAATTTCTGTTAGCTTTAATAAATTATTCTCCTAATAATTTATTTTATAACCTGCTATCTTACTGAATGATTGTATTGTTTCAACTAGGTTTATTATTAAATCTCTAAGGGTATTTAGATGAATTATCATAGCATCTGAAAATAGAGCTGGTTTCAATTCTTTACCAGTTACTATGGCTACTACTAATTTATCATCCCTTTCATGGTTTCATTAACTAATACTTATACCACAGTAATAAGGAGTAATGAATAATCTGAACAAACATCTCATCAAAGAACTGTAGAGTAACCAAGTAATTTTTCATGATTTTCACTCAGCATGCATTGTATCCTTCATCTTTATCACAGAGTTATATGTACTTAATGCCATTATTCTTTTCAAATGTGTAATAATTTTACAATTAGGTTCACAAACATTTCACTCATAATTGTAGTACAGCATACTTGGAGTCTGACAGAACATAGTTACAACACTGGCCCTACCACCTTGTTGGACAGTGTCCTTCGTCAAATTGTTTAATCTTTCTGAACCATAGTTTTCCTTTTCTGTGAAATGATGTTAAACATATCCCACTTATGTTGTGAAGAGTAAATTAAACTACACACATAAAGTGATTAGCATGATTACTAGCACACTGTAAGTGATCAGGAAATATTTTTATTTTTATTATGTTTTGTATTACATCCTCTATACTTGGAGAAAGCAGAAATAAAAATAAAGAGCTCTGGAGCCGTAATGTATAGGATCACATCTCACCTTTCTAATTAAAATAACTTCTTATTCCTGTGACCTTGGGAATGTCATTTAAACTTTTTGTGCATTAGATTAGTCAACAGTAAAATGGGGAGCATGCAAAATATTTTGTAGGAAGGGGATTGATAATGCATGTAAAGCACTTGAAACAGTGCCTGGAGCATATCAAGAGTTCAGCAAACTATGTTTTCATTAATTCTAACTTCCATTTCAGCTTTGCAATGAATAAAATGCATATGTTTTTGAATGTTAAATTATGGTTCAACTAATAATGGATACAATGTTGTCCAGTTCTTTGCATTGAAGGCAAGATTTGTGTTATCTAAGAATCAATTATTATTTTCCAAAGCATTCTTAAAAATCTTGTATACATTTGTCCAAAATAATAATTACAATCCAAAACTCATTCATAATAAAAACTCTCAGTAAACTGGAAATAGAGGGAAATTCCTCAACCTGATAACGAATAGCTACCAAAATCTATAGCTAATACTCTACTTAATGGTGAGAAACTAGAAGCCTTACCACTAATACTGAGAACAAGGCAAGAATGTCTCCTTCTATCATTTTTTTTCAAAATCATGCTGGAAGTTCTAGCTAATAAAATTAGAAAACGAAATGAGAGGTGTGCAAATTAGAAAGGAAGAAGTAAAACTGTCTTTGTTGGTGGATGAAACAGTATTCTATGTAGAAAATATGAAAGAATTTACAAGAAAACTCCTGGACCTTTAGAATACAAGGTTTCAGAATACAAGGTTAACATATAAGCATCAATAGCTTTTCTCTAAATCAGCAATGAATAAGTGGAACTTGAAAGCAATACCATTTACAAAATTAGCACTCCTGATTATGAAATACTTAGGTATAAATCTAAGAAAATATGTACAAGGTCTATGAAAAAACTACAAAACTGATGAAAAAAGAAAAAATAATAGAAGTAAATAAATGGAGAGACATTCCACATTTATGGAGTTTATAGGTAGGAAGGCATACTATTGTCAAGATGTCAGCTCTCCCCAAATTGATCTATAGATTCAATATAAATGCAATAAAAATCCCAGCAAGTTATTTTATGTACATCGACAAACTGATTGTAAAGTTTAAATGGAGAGAAAAAGACCAAGAGTAGCCAACACAATATTAAAGTTGAAGAACAAAGTTAGAAAACCGACACTTCCTGATTTAAAGACTTTCTATAAAGCCACAATAATCAAGACAGTGTGTAATTGGCAAAGTAATAGACAAATTGATCAATGGAACAATATAGAGAGCCCAGAAATAGATGTACACAAATATAGTCACCTGATCTTTGACAAAGGTGTAAAGCAATCTAATGGAGAAAAGATAATCTTTCTAACAAATGGTGCTGGGACAACTGGAAATACACATTCAGAGAAATAAGGCTACATGTAGACATTAAACCTTTTAAAAAATAAACTAAAATTGATTGAAAACCTAAATGTAAAACTCAGAATTATAAGTCTTAGAAGATCACATTGGAGACAATCTAGATGTTACTGAGTAGGACAACAACTTTTTGTGTCTAATATCAAACACATAATTCATAAAATATAATTTATAAACTGGACTTAAACCTTCTGCTCTGCAAAATTACACTTTCAAGGGAATGAAAAGACAAGCCACAGACTGGAATAAAATAATTGGAGAAGATATATCTCATAAAGGACTGTTATCTAAAATAGACAAAGAATACTAAAAGTTCTACAATAAGAAAAAAAAATGATTAAGAAATAGTCCAAAGATATCAACAGACACCTCACCAAAAAATAGGCCGATGGCAAATAAGCATATGAATATATGCTTAGCATCATATATCATTAGGGAACTGCAATTTAAAATTATGAGATAACACTAGACAACTATCAGAGTGGTCAAAATCCAAAAGACTGACAACATCAAATGTTGGTGAGGTTGTGGAACCTCAGAAACTGTCATTCGTAGGTGGTGAGAATACAAAATGGTACAACTTTGGAAGACAGTTTGGCAGTTTCTTACAAAACTAAACATATTGTTACCATATTATTCAGCATCCACATAACTTGGTGTTTACCCAAATGAGTTGAAAACTATGTTCTCTCAAAGATCTGCACATAATTGTTTATAGCAGCTTCATTTATGGTTGCAAAAACTTGGAAGCAACCAAGCTCACAAACAAAAAACACTAGATCAAATTAAAAATCAAAACTTTGTTTTTAGAAAAATAATAAAATAAACCACTAATTAAGTTGATCAAGAAAAGGAAAAAGCACAGATGTATGTAATAAGAAACAACAATGGGGGTAAGAAAGGAATTAAAAAATAAGAGGTCCTTCAATAGTTAAATGAATTTTTAAAAATTATAATACAACCAGAAAATGGAATATTTTTCAGTGCTAATAAAAGAACTATCAAGTTATAAAAAGATGTGGGAAAAACTTAAACGTATATTACTAAGTTAAAGAAGCCAATAGGAAAAGGCTATAAACTGCATGGCTCTACCTATGTGACATCTGGAAAATGCATAACTATGGCGACAGTAAAAGGATCAGTGGCTACCAGGGGTTTAGGAGTCGGGGGAGTGAATTAGTGGAGGATGGGGAGCTTTAGGGCAATGAAACTCTTCTGTATGATACTATAATGATGGATACATGTCATTATACACATGTCAAAACTCATAGAATGTGTAGTATGCAGTAAGCCCTCATGTAACAACAGACTTTGATTGATAATGATATGTCAGTGCTGGTTCATTGATCGGAGCAAATGTGCCATACTCCTTCAGGATGCTGATGGTGGGGAAGACTGTGTGTGTAGTGGAGGGCTATGTGGTAACTGTACTTTCTCCTCGATTTTGCTGTGAACCTAGTGATTCCCTAAAACATAAAGTGCATTTATTTTCTAAAGTACAGTAATGAATATAGTGAGCATCTTTAATTTATTCATCATCTTTGCAGAAATGATTCCAGTGTTTCTACAGTAGGTAAGATCTTGCCTTTAAGATTAAAGTATCTTTATATATGTATATATATAAAGGCATACATATATAAAGATATATATGTAAATATATATAAAGATACATAAATATATATAAAAATATACTTAAAGAGATATATAAAAAATATATATATAATGTTAAGAAAATATCCATCAATTTCTAAGTTCTCGAGTGTCTTACAGGAATAATTTTAAATAGTGTTGGATGTTTTATTTAGCATCACTGTAGATATCATATGTTTTCCCCTTAATTCTACTAAATTTTTTTTTTACATTAATAGAATAAAGTTCTTTCGGTCATGGTCTATTATATTCTAAATGCAGTGTTGGGTTACGTTTGCTAGTATTTTAATTAGTACATCTATATCCATAAGTGCAATTATATGTAGGTTTTATTGTACTATCTATCAGGTTAAAGTATCAATATTTTAGTATTTCATAAAAATTCAGTAGGAGTTTGTTTTGGAAAAGTTTTTGTAGCATCGCAACTACCCTGTCTTTGAAGATTTTCTAATATTTCTCTGTGAAACCATGTGGGGCTAGTGCTTACTGTGGGAGAGTGCATTAGTAACTTTGCACCTTCCATAAAAATTGAACCAAAGCTTTCTACCTCAATTGGGGTCAAATTTGGCAATCTGTATTTTCCTATGAAGATATCCATTTTACATATATTTCTAAATTTTTTGCCTAAAGGTTTTCTGCAAAGTGATCTCCAATTTTTTTTTAATTCCCTTCCTACTCCCACTGTTATTTCTTCTTATATATATTTGTGCTTTCTCCTTTTCTGAGTCAGTTTACTTAGTGGTTTATTATTTTCATAAAACAAAATTTTGATTTTTAATTCAGTCTAGTGATTTTTGTTAACTACTTTATCAGTATCATATTTATATTTATTATTTTTTCTGATAATTGTATTTGGTTTTCTTATTCATTTTCTGATTATTTTTCGAGATAAGAATTTAAGACAGTTCTTTCACTTCATTTTTATTGATTAAAGTATTTAGTGATAGAAATTTTCTCTTAATTACTGCTTTAAATATATCACATAAACTCCAGCATGAACTGTGTTCACGATCATTACTTTTTAGAAATTATGTGATTTGTTTGTGTTTTCCCTTTTACTCAGAATTGCTTAACAGAAGTTCCCTTCACTCCTAAATGGAAGGGCTTTTAAAAATATTGTTAATAATTTCTAGTTTTATTTTATTTTGATCAAAGCATGTTCATTGTGATAGATTTCCCTTCTAGAGTTTGTATTTTTTATTTTTAAGTTGTAAGTTGACAAATTACAGTTTTATATATATAACTATATATATTTATATATGTATGGGGTAAAAAGTGGCACTATGACTTAATGAATACAGTGTAGAATAATTTCA
>NW_012100187.1:860261-860957 GCF_000951045.1 Mandrillus leucophaeus | reverse complement strand
GAGATTGCGCCACTGCACTCCAGCCTGGGATCTGTCTTGAGGAAAAAAAAAAGAAAAAAGAATTGGTGGCTATGCAGTGGTACAAATGACCACAGGACTTGTAGTCGGAAATTTCAGTATGTTCTAACTCTGTTGGATCTCTTTTCTTTCAAATTTGTTTAAAAAGTCTAATCTTTAAAGTTTCTCACTTTTTGTGAACACAGATGAGATACTGAAATATATGCTGTACAAATGTAAGGCATCATTAATATGGTGAGTTTGTGTCCCATTAGTTAGATGAGGAAGCTGTATAAAATCTTATATATGGAGGAATACAAATAAATGAAAATAATTGAATTAATTTTAACAGAAATAAAGACATTGTGGGAATCTCATAGTGCAAAAACTGGTTTTCCTCCATTCAATTTGAAATTAAAAGCCAAAGTCAACAATCTCTAACTAGGGAACAAAAAGCAAAATGTATCAATTCTAAAATATCAGTGTCTGTTAATATAGACACAACACTGTATTGCTCAGGATTCTCCAGAGAAAACAGAACTAGAAATACAATTATGTAGCCCATTTAAGTTGACTGATTATTTATCTATCTATCTATCTATCTATCTATCTATCTATCTATCTATCTATGCTACCGGTATATAACATATATTATATTATAATAACATATTATATTATATAAATATATTACATATATCA
>NW_012100187.1:843713-857610 GCF_000951045.1 Mandrillus leucophaeus | reverse complement strand
GAGACTCCGTCTCAAAAAAAAAAAAAAAAAAAAAAAAATTTATCTCAATTCATTGACCTTCTGTTTTCCTATGTCCAGTCCAATATTAATCCCATTCAGTGACTTTCTAACTTCATATGGCTTTTCTCCAGTTCTTTTTCTCCCCACATATTTTATAATTATAATTTTGTCATTGATACTTTCTTTCTGTTATTCATCATGGCTGCATTTTAACTCTTTGGACATGCTCATAATAGCTTTAGTAATGCCTACATAGTCTAATTATATTACTGCCGTTATCTTGGTATTGCCTTTTATTTATTTACCTTTACTGTTTGCTGTCCTATTTATTTAATATTTATTTACTATTTATTGGTCTGTATCCTTCATATGTCAAGTATTGTTAATTGGAAACTGGATATTTTTGTTGACACATTGTATATTATAGAAGATCTTGACTCTATCACTTTTCTCTGAAGAATTTTGATGTTTCTTCTATGAGGTAGTAAATTACACATGCTCCCCCTAACCCTACACAGTGGAATGTACCTGAAATCTGTGGTTAGTTCCTTTAGACTTACAGCTGTTACTTTGCAATCCCTCTTACTCAGGCACGGTTCAGGAATTAGTCATGGAGGTTTTTTTTTGTTTTTGTTTTAATTTTTATCTTATTTATTTATTTATTTTTACAGAGACGGGGTCTCCCTATATTGCCCAGGCTAGTCTCAAACTTCTTAGTTGTGGATTTGAGTGGAGTTTATGAGCAGATTTTAGGGGTTGCCACTCTTTCAGGCTCCTCCCCTGAAATTTCCTCACTCAATTTGCAGCTACTTTGGAAGCCCCAATCTCCGCCCTGTCTGCTTAAAATAATATTACTGGAGCTTTCAGGTTGACATATGGTGCCTGGATTGGGGTATGTCTTTAAACCCTTAACAATGTGAACCTGAATCTTACTCCCTGTAATTCCCTCCATTTAAAGGTCGAAATCTCTCCATTTTTTGCCTGCTTTTATTCACTCTCAAAGGTCTTATGTGGTAAGCATAATGGTTCTTCAGAGATGCCCACATTCTAATCTCTGGAACTTGAACTTTGGCAAAGGGGGATTAAGAATTCATAATGGCAGCCAGGCGCAGTGGCTCACACCTGTAATCCCAGCACTGTGGGAGGCAGAGGCGGGCAGATCACGAGGTCAGGAGATCGAGACCATCCTGGCTAACACGGTGAAAGCCCATCTCTACTCAAAATAGAAAAAATTAGCTGGGCGTGGTGGTGGGAGCCTGTGGTCCCAGCTACTCGGGAGGCTGAGGCACGAGAATGGCTTGAACCCGGGAGGTGGAGGTTGCAGTGAGCCGAGTTCGTATCACTGCACTCCAGTCTGGGTAACAGAGCAAGACTCTGTCTCAAAAAAAAAAAAAAAAAAAATAGAATTCATATGGCATTAAGATTGTTAATCAGTTGACTTTGAGATGGCAAAATTATCCTGTATTATCCAGGTAGGCACCATGTAATTACATTGGTCCTGGTAGGTGAAAGATGAAGGCAGAAGAGTCAGAACTAGAGAATGGCATGTTAAGAAATACTCAACTAAAAATTGCTGACTTTGAATATGGAAAAAATGTGGATGGACCCTAAGATCTGGAAAAGATAAGAAAACTAATTTTCCTCTGGAGCCTCTAGAAAATAAGGAAGCCCTCTTGAACCTTTGATTTTAGCGCTGGAATCTATGTTAAACTTCTGACCTTCAGAAGTGTAAGATAATATGTCCTTCTAATATTTTAAACCACAATTCTAGTGTTTGCAATTGTTAACTTACAGAGGATTAGTATGACACTAGTTCTTCTGCCAGAACTTTAAATGTGGGCTTTAAATATGATTTAACAACAATGGAATGCGTATAGAATTAAGATTTGAATCTTTAATATCATTCAAAATCATATGATTTGTGAAAGATTAGCAGAGACTGTCCATCTTCGGATTTTTATTTTATCCCTTTTCTTCCTTGATTAAGAAAAAGAGCCGGGCACCATGACTCACGCCTGTAATTCCAGCACTTTGGGAGGCCGAGGTGGGCGGATCACGAGGTCAGGAGATCTAGACCATACTGGCCAACATGGTGAAACCCTGTCTCTACTGAAAATACAAAAATCAGCTGGGCATGGTGGCGTGTCCCTGTAATCTCAGCTACTCGGGAGGCTGAGGCAAGAGAATTGCTTGAACCCGGGGGCGGAGGTTGCAGTGAGCGGAGATTGCGCCACTGCACTCCAGCCTGGGATCTGTCTTGAGGAAAAAAAAAAGAAAAAAGAATTGGTGGCTATGCAGTGGTACAAATGACCACAGGACTTGTAGTCGGAAATTTCAGTATGTTCTAACTCTGTTGGATCTCTTTTCTTTCAAATTTGTTTAAAAAGTCTAATCTTTAAAGTTTCTCACTTTTTGTGAACACAGATGAGATACTGAAATATATGCTGTACAAATGTAAGGCATCATTAATATGGTGAGTTTGTGTCCCATTAGTTAGATGAGGAAGCTGTATAAAATCTTATATATGGAGGAATACAAATAAATGAAAATAATTGAATTAATTTTAACAGAAATAAAGACATTGTGGGAATCTCATAGTGCAAAAACTGGTTTTCCTCCATTCAATTTGAAATTAAAAGCCAAAGTCAACAATCTCTAACTAGGGAACAAAAAGCAAAATGTATCAATTCTAAAATATCAGTGTCTGTTAATATAGACACAACACTGTATTGCTCAGGATTCTCCAGAGAAAACAGAACTAGAAATACAATTATGTAGCCCATTTAAGTTGACTGATTATTTATCTATCTATCTATCTATCTATCTATCTATCTATCTATCTATGCTACCGGTATATAACATATATTATATTATAATAACATATTATATTATATAAATATATTACATATATCATATCCTATATTATATATAGGATATATATATATTCTGTATGTATATTCAGAGAAGAGATATATATATATCCTATATGTATATGGAGAGATATCTTCTATAGACGCTCTAGAGGAGAATTAGTTTTCTTATCTTTTCCAGATCTTAGGGGCCATCCACATTCTTTCCAGAGAAAACTGATATCTTCTCTGTATATACATATAAGATATATATATATAATCTTCTTTCTTATACATAAATATCTATAGATAGATATCTCCAGATATATACATATAGAATATATACACACACTATATATATCTATTGATATAGATATATAATATCTATCTGTATAACTATATACCTGTATATATAGATGTAGATATATAAATATACATATAGATATAGATGAGGAAATTTATTATGAGAATTTGCTCAAGTGATTATTGAAGTAGAGAACAATATGCTTTCTGCAAGCCTAAGACCCGGGAAAGCCCATAGTGTAATGCAATCTGAGTCCAAAACCCTCAGAGCTAGGAGCTCTTTTGTCCAAGGGTGGAAGGTGAATATCCCAGCTCAAAAAGATAAACAATTTCCCCCTTCCTCCTCCTTTACAATAGATTCTGACACTCATTAGATTGGATGATGCCCACTTCACTTTGGTGAGGGTGGATCTTCTTTACTCACTCTACTGATTCAAATGCTAATCTCTTCTGAAAACACTCTCATAGACAAACCCATATTAATGTTTGACCAGCTATCTGGACATCCCTTAGCCCACTTAAGTTGACTGATAAATTATGCACCACAAGTCCACCCCTTGTCAACTTGGCAGGCACACACATCTCTTTAAACCATACTTATCTGCAAAACAAAGACAAAAGCAAGGTCATAATTCCACCTAACATGATATGCAACTGAAAATGCACTAATCTCTTCCCTGCAAAAGGAGCTCAAGTCTTTGATTAATGTTTACTCTTCTCCTGATACCCTGTAACTTAAGTACTATGATGTAAAGTTAACAATACTTAAATATTGATATAAACCCAGTACATCTTATGTTAATGATAAGAGAAAAAGAGAGAAAAACAAAGATATTTGCTTAATATCTGTACATGTACATGCAAACATATTTACAATAGAATAAGAAGAAAATACTCAGGACGACTAAAGTTTCCTTGTTTCTATAACTGGTCCATGGTCACAGTTGAAATATTTAATTACCTTCTTCTACTATCGAGTTGGTATTCCCTTTGCCTTCAGCAAACACCTCAACTAGTCATGGTTTTTAACCTGGTAAAGTAACCCAAACTTTTATTCCTAAAGGCTTTGGGCCATTCATAGCTCTGCTTGAATTGGGTTGCAGTTTTCCACTGTCCTTGATTATAAGATGTTATAATATTAAGAGATGCCCTAAGAGATCTCTTGTATTCCAGACATACTCTTCCTTCCTTCCACTGTGTAGTAGCAGTCTAAATGTCCACTGATGGTCCAGAGCAATCACCCCAGCCAATATTGTAACTTCTTTCTTTGCCTGTTTACTCAGAGGCCATGAGGAGCCCAAAGTGTCTGGGGGGCAGTCTTAACTTCCAGTTCAGTGGAATTTTTGTTGTGTCTCCTGATAGAAGCATTTCTCCCTCTGAAATTAAGACCTCTAGCCTAGCGGAGAATAAATCAAGGAAACAGGAAGCAGAAAAATTCTGCTATGGGTCACTATGGGTGGTGGTGAGTGTGCCAGTCCCATTTCTACCACTTAATACCTGGATCGATGACTCTTAGCTATGGAAAAAACAGTACAATATACTAGATGCTGATTCAGAGCATATACAGCCTTCTGGAAAACCTTGCCCCAACCCTGAAAGGTACTGCCATTGCCACTCCACTTTGATTACACTGTAACTGTATCTTCAAAAGGTCATTTCATCATTTTATCAAGGCAGTGGCTTCAGGATTCTAATGATCGTGGTAAAACCAATGAATGCCATAATCATGGGCCCATTGACACGCTTGATTTCTTGTGACGTGAGTTCCTTGGTCAGAAGCAATGTTGTGTGGAATACCATACAGGATAATGCATTCTGTAAATCCATGGATGGTAGTTTTGTCAGAAGCTTTGTGTGCAAGAAGGGAAATCCATATCCAGAGTAAGTTTCTATTCTAGTAGGAACAAAATGTTGCCCCTTTCATGATGAATGTGGTCCAGTGTAAGCAACCTGACACCAAATAGCTAGCTGATCACGCTAAAGAATTGTGCCATATTTGGAACTCAGTATTGTTCTCTACTGCTAGAAGATTGGGCACACAACATGGCTGTAGCCAGGTTGATCTTGATGAGTGGAAGTCCATGTTGCTGAGCCCATGCGATATGGTTTGGGTCTGTGTCCCTACCCAAATCTCATGTTTGGTTGTAATCCCCAATGTTGGAGGTGGAACCTGGTAGGAGGTGATTGTATCATGGGGGTTGTTTCTCATGAATGGTTTAGCACTATCCCCTTTGTTCATGATAGTGAGTAAGTTCTCATGAGATCTGCTCTCTCTTTTTGTCCTGCTTCAGCCATGTGAAGTACTTTCTCCCCCTTTGTCTTTTGCAATGATTGTAAGTTTCCTGAGGCCTTCCCAGAAGCCAAGCAGATGCCTCAGTGCTTCCTGTACAGCCTGCAGAATTATGAGCAAATCAAACCTCTTCTTTATAACTTACCCAGTCTCAGGCATTTCTTTATAGCAATGTGAGAACTGACTTAATACACCATTATGATGTCCATCCCTGACACCATAGCCACTTTGTTCATGAGCCCATTGAACAATGACATGAGTGAATGGGGAAAGAGGCTGAGTAGTGTTCACAGAATGCATCATAATACTTTATTAAAATCTTCCTCTGCTTGAGGTCACCTTTGGGTGAGGATTCACATGGCACACAAATGTCGTAACATTTTTTGCCACTCAGAGATGTCCATCAATAAAACTCTTCCTCATTATTCTTTCTCACTGATCTTCCAGCCATGTTCCTACCAAGTCCCTGACAGTCTAGCCAAACCACTGGCCACAGACCATGAATCTGCACATCATCACATGTCTCACCATTTCTCTTTCCAAGCAAAATGCACAACCAGTTGCACTACCCAAAGTTCTGCCCGCTGTATATTTAAATTACATATAATTTTCTTGGAATCATGAAAATACAGAAATATTTTACCTCTATCATCATTTTATTTACGTTTTGTTCACCTAACATTTTCCATAATCTCATACTATCCTGTTTTGCTTTTTATTATTCCTGATTTATATACTCATTGCCACCATCACTGCCAATCATTTCTAACTGGACCACTTGCATGCATTTCTTTTGTTAAGCAAACTACCTTATACTACATTATACACTTGCATGTGTTTGCACATGTGTGTATATATATGACTTATATTTATTCTATAAATAGATATGTATATTGTTATGCATATAAATATTTGTATATTTATACAGAATGCTTCTTTTTTCTCCTAATAATAGCAGACATTTGGCTCTCCTTTGAGAATAAAAACTTCCCTGTAGTTTCTCAAAAGCTACTCAATTTTTAAGGTACTGTAGTTATAGTCGCCAGCAATATTTTCACTTCCCATTTCTCATTTTAGGCTAGTAATTCTCTTTCTTTGTGTACCATATTTTCTTTGGAGTTCATTCTATACTTTAGCCCCTAAGATTTTGTTATTTACAGATATTCTTCAGGAAAGTCTTCTTACATTGACTGAAAACTTTCCTATTGAACTACTTACTGAAAACCATCTCTGGTTCCATCATGTACGGCATTGTCAATATCTAACTTGGACAACCTACACAAAAACCTAATTTTTCATTCACTTCTCCTGAACTCCAATGACCCCATTTATTCCCAGTCACTCACTTCCATGTTTATATTACAAATTTCTTTTTAGTCACCATTGTTTTAGCTGGGAGCCTTTAAGAAGCAGGTACTAATATTGATTAAATGTGAAAGAATGTTATTAACAGAAATGCCTGTGTGAAAGTAAATATGAATAAGATGGGGAGGCTGGGAAATCTGTTAAATCACCATGCACTTCCAACTCCAAGTAAAGGACGGAGTGAAAGAAGATTGAGTGAAAGTGACTTAGACTGGAGTGCAGTGTAAGGAAGTTTTGGCAAAGTCATGGAGGAGTCCTTGAACCAAAGTCAGCCAACAATGAACCCGGTACCTTCCATGAATGGGTTTGCCTTAGTATCTTGTTGGTTATTCAGATTCTGGGAGCAGTCCATGCCAAGTGTTTCCTCAGGACAAGCACAGGGAATAATTTCAAAGTGCAACAGCTGGGAACCTTGGTCATTTTTTTTTTTTTTCTTTTAGTAAATTGTCTAAGGTGCATTCTTATGTCTGCCACTGTCAACACCTTTGGCCACACAGACTTATTCCACACAGTTTTGTGGAGAAGTTACTGCACTGTCCCATGGACATTTCTTTCTGTGAGAAAGGTAAGAAGGTAGTTAGTGGGATGAACTACAACTCTGATCGTGGTAGTTGGTCTTGGGACCACAACTGGGTGTCATCTTTTCCGTCCTCTACTATTCATTCTAAATCCACCTCTCCCTCAGCTATCTCCTCTGTAGATCTTGCTGACTTCCTGCTGGTGTTGTCCAAATCTTTATTCTTGAATGGTCTGAGGCCTTCTCAGTCTGGAATTGCTGTACTTCCCTGTTCAGTTAGAATGGAGCAAGAGAGTACAAAGAGGTACCCAAGTGGATTACCTAGGATCACCACACAATTCCTCCCTGTCACCATTGTGTAAAAAACCCCCACATCTCCTCCTGAATGGCGGGATCAATTACCCTTGCCATTATGGTGACTCTTGTCACTTGCTTGGTCCTGGGGCACAGGGAATCCAAAGTGCCCTGAAGTAACCTCTGACTTGTAGTTCAATGGGACCCTTGCTATGTTTCCTGGAAAGAGTGCATCCCCTTTGAGAAACAGGACCTCCAGCTTGGCAGAACCCAGAGTTGAAATGACAGAAAGCATAAGCTCCCATTGGGTCATTAGGAGTGAAAGCAATTGGGGCCCCTCCTGCTTCTACCACTTGGATTCTTAACTCATGCATCCTTAGTACTGTAGCACAGCACGATATAGCAGTCTGTGATTTAACAAATGCACTATACCTTGTAGGTTGGTGCCCCATTTTCAGGGTGTTTCTTCTGAGCAGACACTTCAGTTGTACCTTTAGAAGGGTGTTCCAGTGTTCTATAAGACTAGCTGCCTCTGGATGGTCTGGTGGGTGATATGATCAGTGGACTCAATGGCATCTGACCCACTTCTACACCTCCTTTTTCATGAGCGAGAGCTTAGTCAGATGCCATGCTGTATGGGATACCATACTTATGAATCAGAAATTCTATAATCCTGCATAAAGTGGTGCTGGCTGAGACTTTTACAAGCAGAAAAGGCAACTCGCACCTGGATAAGTATTTCTTCTTGTGAGGATAAACTACTGACCCTTCCAGGATGGAAATCAACTTGGTGAATTGATTATTCACATTATATAAATCACCACCCTAACATCTTTCAAGCTTTAATAATTTACCCAAGGTCTAACTCCCAATATAATAATTTTTAGAAATTTACTATCTTATCTAGAGTAGGTGGGGAACCTTTTTACTGGTTCCCACTGGCTTTTCCCACAGTATTTCATACCCCATAAACCAAGGGCCAAATGCGGGAATTACTCCACCTCCCATTTACATCCATTCGTATTATGCACTTAGCATCTGGGTAAATAACCACTGGGTCCACTCTGAGCCAAATTTTAGCTAAGACTCCATTGACTACCTGGTTCCCATAGGCTTCTTCCCCACAAGAGAGCTATAATGATTATTTGGGTTTCTGAGTATCAATACAACTCAGACTCTATGTGTAATAGTTCTTAAAATGTCTGGTTATTGTCATTTCACCACACTTGAGTAAATGACCATAGATCACTTTGGGGAAAGACTAGAGAACTGTCGTAGCATATACTGGCTATGGTGTTATGGGGTCCTTTCCTTTCCTCTAGAAGCTCAGGCCTCTTCAGTCAACTAATCCTAGAAGTGAAAATTAGCTCAGATCTGGGCACCAAAGAAAAATTTTTAACTCCTATTTGTATTTATTTATTTATTTATTTAGAGACAGGGTTTACTGTCACCCAGGCTTCAGGCTGGAGCGTAATGGCAATATCACGGCTTACTGCAGCCTTGATCTCCCCAGGCTCAGGCGATCCTCCCATCTCAGCCTACCAAGTAGCTGGGACCACAGGTGCACAGTACCATCCCAAGCTAATTTTTGAAATTTTTGTAGAGATGGAGTTTCGCCATGTTGCCCAGGCTGGTCTTGAATTCCTGGGCTCAAGTGATCCTCCCACTTCAGCCTTCCAAAGTGCTAAGATTACAGGCGTGAGCCACCAAACCCTGCCTAGAATTGTGACTCTTTATTGAGGTGACATCCCTCAGCCTTCTGCTCTTCCATGACTGCCTTTTTCGGGTGGTAAGTATTAAGCAGAACCTAGATGTCCATCTCTATTTTGCTTCTAGTTATACCATGTTCCATTAATGTTTACAGCTCCCTGCAGATCAAGTCCTTATGGCTGCTAGTCTCACCTTGCTTATCAATGTGGTAAATTCGGCCTTTTGACTTTTGACAGTTAAGCACAGCCACCTGGCCACTACTAGACTATGGATCCACTAGCACCATTGTCAATAATGAGTCCAATTCTGTGACTGCCTTCCTTAATATTAAACACAAATTAAAGAGGAGGGCCACGCCTGACCTTCTCAATGATGCCTGTGCTCTTGTAGTCCCAATGGCTTTGGTGAATGGTATATACTATGGCTTCTTTCATGGAATATAATCCCACTGTGGTTCTTTTAGTTTTAATATATCCATTCCAAGATGACCACTTCCCTAGGCCTCTTTTTTTTTCTACCATATTCCAGGGAAATGTATGCATGCCTCCTTTGCTGAACATTGGCCATCACTTTTTTCAACACTTCTAAGAGCCATCCTAGCAGCAAATTTGCCCTATTCCCTGAAGTCTTTGCTGGAGCATTCAATCTCATGCAACTAAAAAATGTACTCAAGTCAAATTAATCCTTACTTATCCAGCCTTCCAGTCTGACTTTATCAAGAACCCTCAGAACCGAATCCCTGAAGTACTGCCATGGTTATTGCTGGTATATGCTGGACGATACTTGCAATTCTTTAAGTATATAATCTCATAAATTCCTTATGAGTCCCGGTTTGCCCACAGCCAGGCTATGCTGGGATTTCACACTAGTTGTAAACCTTGCAGACAACAAAGTAAGTGGGGGCAGTATCTAAAGAAGCACCAATTGCCTGGTTGGAGATAGGCTTCTGAAACCTCCTGAATCACAGAGGAAATCCTAGTTGTTACAAGGGAAGGGTGGGTCACCTATGCATTTCTGGTGTGTACAGAGTGTGGGAGGGCTGTAAAATATCTTCAGAACAGCCATCCAGATGTCCTCCTTTAAGTATTCAGAATACTATTATAGGTTTTACCTACCAGAACCCTGACTTTGGCATAACAGTCCACTTTGTTGTCTCTGGGGTTCTGCAACTCTTACAATTAGTTCTTCAGCCTGCTGTTTGATTGTGTCTGGCCTTCTGCTACAGGTGATGAGGGCTTCTTTATATGCTACCACTGAGGCCCTCTAGTTCTTGCACTCAGGTATTAACTGCTTGTTAACAGCTCTAAGTCTCTCATTATCCATATGCATTGTGTCAGTACAATTTAGCATTAACCAGCCGACTTTGCTGTCTTTGCAAACCTTCTTATAGGTTCCAAATGCCTGCTTCATTGCACCTTTTACAGCATTCCTCACCACTGAGGTATCTTCCAAGGTCATAAAATCTGAAATATTTAACAATTTAACAACTGTTTTCTGCCAAGGACTATCCATGCTCCAGCGGACGAACCAGTATGAAATCCTGATCTTACTGCCAATCTTTTTTGAACTACTCTGGGTACCATTCATTTTAGCCTGGATTCCTCCAAGAAGCAGACACTAAGACAGGATTAAATGTGCAAAGATTTTATTAGGGCAAATGTCTATATAAAAGGCAATATGGAAGGACCTGGGGAAACTGAAAGAGCTGTCAAATCTCCATGTATATCTGACTCCAAAAGAAGAAGAGAGGGAGAGAAGGTTGAATGGTAGCAACCTAGACTGCAGTACACTCTACGCAAGGTTGGGCAAGCTGTAGGGAAGGCCTTGACCCAAACCGACCACAAAGGAGTTCTATATCTTCCAGGAATGTGTCCTCTTATTATCCTTTCTTCCTTAGTGGTAAGCACACATGGGAGGCCTCAGCATAAACATGAGATGGTTTTCAGGACAAGGCAGCAGCTGGGGCCTTCAATCTCATTTCCTACTGTAGAAAGAAGTCTAAGAGGAACACTGTCATCACTGCTGCATTCAGAAATGCCCACCCCATTTTAATCTTCAAAGCTAATCTTACAAATGCATAATATTAAAAATTATACCTAACATCATCATACCTCTTACTTCATCAAGAAAAGTCATTAAGGGAAACTCTCCTGTAACATCTCCAATACTCTCTACAAATATATTTATGTCAATGGCAACTATATTTACCTTCTTCATCTCAAAGAAGGTTCTCCTTCCTCTTTTGCCCTGCTGGAGTCCATTCATTCCAATGTCTTGTTCCATTACTCATTTTCTATTCTCTGTTGTCAGCCTCCTCCATGCTTCCAAATTTCCCCTTAGCATTTGAATATTCCTGTGGCCCTCCAATCTAAACATTGAAATATTTTTTGACTCTGTATCTTTCAGCTAACACCCTTTTATACTCTTCCTGTCTACTGATAAGTTTATTGGAAGTGTCTATGAATGTAGTACCTACTTCTTTACTTACATTTTATTCTTTATTTCATTAGAAGTTAACTCCTTTACTGAATCAGTCTGCTGAGATTACTTCCTAAGGTCACTGTCATTGATTAAATGACCGTGCGTTATTTTCAGCTTTTCCCAGAAAAAGGTGGAATTTTTCCTACCTCTTTTATATGTGCTGGCAATATGATTTTTTTTTTTTCACCAGTAAAATGTGGCATATGTGATATGCTATTTCAGAACTTAAACTTCAATAAGTCTTGCAGTTCTCATTCTAGCCCTTTTAGAATGCTACCACAATGTGAATGAGTCTGAGGTAGCTTTATGAAAAAGCCATATAGCTCACAGGTTCTCGAGATTTGGGGAAAAAAATAGAAAAAGGCACGTAAAAGAAAACCAAGGTGTCCTGGTCAACAGCCTGCCAACCACTAACCATGTAAGTGAGGCCATTTTACACAATCCAGTCCCTGCTGCTGTCCTAATTGATCGTAGCTGAATGAATGAACCCTGGCAGAACCAACAGAAGAATCATCCAACTAAGCTCATCCCAAATTGCTGACTACAGGCAATAATTATATAAAAGATCGTTGTTTTAAGTATGTAAGTTTCAGGGTAATTTGTTACACAATGAAAATTAATTGAAAGAAACTCCAATTTTACCATGTGCAAATATGACATGTATGATTTTATCTAGATCTTAAAATAATTATGGGAAATAAGTAATATTTTCTCCAGTCTTAAGAATAAGATACTGAAGCTCAAGGTATTGACATGATTTGACTAAGGTATCACAGCTTTCATGGATGAGCCAGAATCTTTTATCAAGCACTATATCTGACAAAAATGATCTGTAGGATCTGAAAATTATGATGACTCTGTTTTTCTTTACACAAACTCCATGGGCAATCGCAGTTGTGATACATTAATTCTAGTGTCTTGAATTCTATATCACTGTATACTACATAGGCAATTTATAGTTATATCTAGTTTTATCTGCCACTCATCAAACACAAGGGCTAACAAATATGTGCTGATCTCAAATCCAATTGCATTATATGAGTAAATACCTCAGTCTTTACTTTTACTTTCAAACATTGAGTTTGAGTAAAATTGTGTCTGTGATGGATTCTCTAGAGATAAATGGGAATTAAATTATATTCGAGTATATGTTTTTAAAATATTAAATCTGTGGCAAATAACCTCTGGTTGTTTTAGTACAGACCAACTGCTTAGTATTCTGTAGGCAGTTTTGTCTTGTTTTGTTTTCTTATACTAGAAACTAATAACTATTGGTAGTAACTGCAGTACCCTGGAGCAACATAGTGCTCATATAGTCTCTCTAGATTTAACTCTATCTCCTCAACTATTTTTACACATTTTTAAACTTGTATTTTAGGTACAGGGGTACGTGTGGAGGTTTGTTATATAGGTAAACTGCATGTCATGGGCATTTGGTGTACAGATTATCTTTTCAACCAGGTAATAAGCATAGTACCCAATAGGTAGTTTTTCAATCCTCTCCCTTCTCTCACTATCCATCCTCAAGTAGGACCTGGTGTTTGTTATCTTTTCTTTGAGTTTATGTGTGTACGCAAAGTTTAGTTTCCACTTATAAGGGAGAACATGAAGTATTTGGTTTTCTGTTCCTGTAGTAGTTTGTTTAGAATAATGGCCTCCAGCTCCATCTGTGCTGCTGCGAGGATATGATCTTATTCTTATTTATAGCTATATGGTATTCCATGGTGCATATGAACCACATTTTCTTTATCCAGTCTATCATTGATGGGCACTTAGGTTGATTCTATGTCTTTGCTATTGTGAATATTTGACATATTTGACTATTCACTTTACTCAAAAATATTGTGGTGTTTTGAATTTATTTGATGACAGAAATTCATAATCTACTGAGTACTCTAGAGTAGTGCAACTGATAGTTTCAATAATGCTGAGAATAGCAAGATATGCCTTATATTCCCTATTTATTACCATTCAATCTTTAGTCTTCGTCTCAGAAAAAAAAAAAAAAAATGACAAAATGGTGTAATTAATTATTTGCACAGAGACTCCTGGGCATATGCTTTAATATCTTGCTCCCATTCTCCACTG
>NW_012100187.1:841508-843018 GCF_000951045.1 Mandrillus leucophaeus | reverse complement strand
ACACACACACACACACACACACACACACACACACACACAAATAAATAAATAAATAAAAAAGAAGTAAGATGGAGAATGGCTTATTTGAGGTGTAGGAAAAAAAGCCAATGTGATTAGCAGTAGGCAAGCAAAGGAAATAACATTAAGGGATTTAGATAGAAGCATGGACAGAAAAGTTGAGTATGGTAAAGTTTGGATTTTAGTTTATGTGTAATAAATAAATTAATGAGAGGAATAGTATGACTTTATTTTTATTAAAAATATTATTTGAACTGCTACATGGTAAATGGGGAGAAACGACCAGTTGGGAGGTTATTATAATAGTAAAAACAAGGGATTAAAGTGGCTTGGATAGCAGTAAAGGAAGAGAGCAGTCAAGAAACAAATAAGTTTTCATCGATGCACTTGTAAACCTAGATAAAGCAAATAATTGTCTAGAAAAGGACAGATTTCCCTTACTGACTCAAGAATAAGTTGAAATCTCTAAAGAATCAGTAATAATTTTAAAAATTGAATTAATCACAAAAAAGACCACTTTCTTTCTCCTCCCCACAAAATTACCAGGCTTAGAAGCTTTCACAAGTTAATTGCATACATTATTTAGGAGATAGATAACCCCAATCTTATTGATAATATTTTAGATAAAAGAAAAAGAAGAGATAGACACTTCCCAAGATGGCCAAAGAGGAGCAGGTCGGGTATGCAGCTCCCAGTGAGATCAACACAAAAGGCGGGTGATTTCTGCATTTCCAACTGAGGTACCCAGCGCATCTCACTGGGACTGGTTAGTCAGTGGGTGCAACTCACAAAGGGTGAGCCAAGGCAGGGTGGGGCATTGCCTCACCCAGAAAGTGCAAGGGGTCTGGGAACTCCCTCCCCTAGCCAAGGGAAGCCATGGGAGACTGCCTTAAGGAGCAGTGCATTCCCACCCAGATAATATGCTTTTCCCATGGTCTTCACATCCCACAGACCGGGAGATTCCCTCGGGTGCCTACACCACCAGGGCCCTGGGTTTCAAGCACAAAACTGGGCGGCCATTTGGGCAGACACTCAGCTATCTGCAGGAGTTTTTTTTTTTTTTTTTTTTTTTTCCCCATACCCCAGCGGTGCCTAGAACACCAACAAGACAGAACCATTCACTCTCCTGGAAAGGGGACTGAAGCCAGGGAGCCAGGTGGTCTAGCTCAGCGGATCCGCACCTCACGGAGCCAAGCAAGTTAAGATCCACTGGTTTGAAATTCTCACTGCCAGCACAGCAGTCTGAAGTCGACCTGGGATGCTCGAGCTTGGTGAGGGGAGGAGAGTCCACTGTTACTGAGGCTTGAGTAGACAGTTTTACCCTCACAGTGTAAACAAAGCCACCAGGAAGTTCGAACTAGGCGAAGCCCACTGCAGCTCAGCAAAGCTGCTATAGCCAGACTGCCTGTCTAGATTCCTCCTCTCTGGGCAGGGCATCTCTGAAAGAAAGGCAGCAGCCCCAGGCAGGGGCATATAAATAAAACTCCCATTT
>NW_012100187.1:835157-835888 GCF_000951045.1 Mandrillus leucophaeus | reverse complement strand
AGTAGTGCAACTGATAGTTTCAATAATGCTGAGAATAGCAAGATATGCCTTATATTCCCTATTTATTACCATTCAATCTTTAGTCTTCGTCTCAGGAAAAAAAAAAAAAAATGACAAAATGGTGTAATTAATTATTTGCACAGAGACTCCTGGGCATATGCTTTAATATCTTGCTCCCATTCTCCACTGAGAAAAGACCTACTTAAGTTACAGCTCAAACAGCTCCTCTCCTGTGGTATATAGCCAGCTTTGACCATGTATGAGGCACTATTCTAGGTGCTAGAGACATGAAAGAAAATATGGGGAGCAGGTTTCGCCACTACAAGATTTTATTATCCCATGAACTGAACACTTGCTTAGCTAAAATAATAAATACTTTCAGATGAATGCAATGAAGAAAATAAAATGGAGCTGAGGTCAATATGTGCATGTGTATGTGAGAGATACATTAGGGGAATATAATTTAAAAATGTAGTCAGAGAATGCTTCCCAGAGGAAATGACTATAGAGCTGAGACATGAATGCCAAGAAAATGCCACTTATCTAGAAAACCTTGGGGTACACCTATTAAGGCAAAAGGAATGGCAATTTTCAAGATCAAACAGTGAGCATGAGGCTGGGTGTGGTGGCTCAAGTCTATAGTTGCAACAATTTTGGAGTCAGAGGTGGGAGGATTGCTTGAGCCCAGGAGTTCAAGACCAACCTGGGCAACATAGGTAGACCCCATCTCT
>NW_012100187.1:829361-834027 GCF_000951045.1 Mandrillus leucophaeus | reverse complement strand
TGCAGGAGTTTTTTTTTTTTTTTTTTTTTTTTCCCCATACCCCAGCGGTGCCTAGAACACCAACAAGACAGAACCATTCACTCTCCTGGAAAGGGGACTGAAGCCAGGGAGCCAGGTGGTCTAGCTCAGCGGATCCGCACCTCACGGAGCCAAGCAAGTTAAGATCCACTGGTTTGAAATTCTCACTGCCAGCACAGCAGTCTGAAGTCGACCTGGGATGCTCGAGCTTGGTGAGGGGAGGAGAGTCCACTGTTACTGAGGCTTGAGTAGACAGTTTTACCCTCACAGTGTAAACAAAGCCACCAGGAAGTTCGAACTAGGCGAAGCCCACTGCAGCTCAGCAAAGCTGCTATAGCCAGACTGCCTGTCTAGATTCCTCCTCTCTGGGCAGGGCATCTCTGAAAGAAAGGCAGCAGCCCCAGGCAGGGGCATATAAATAAAACTCCCATTTTCCTGGGACAGAGCACCTGGGGGAAGGGACAGCTGTGGGAGCAGCTTCTGCTGACTTAAACGTTCCTGCCTGCCGGCTCTGAAGAGAGCAGTGGACCTCCCACCGAAGCTCTTGAGCTCTGCTAAAGGACAGACTGCCTCCTCAAGTGTGTCCCTGACCCATATGCCTCCTGACCAAGACACACCTCCCAGCAGGGGTTGACAGACACCTCATACAGGAGAGCTCTGGCTGGCATCTGGTGGGAGCCCCTCTGGGACAAAGCTTCCAGAGGAAGAAACAGGCAGCAATCTTTGCTGTTCTGCAGCCTCCACTGATGATACCCAGGCAAACAGGGTCTGGAGTGGGCCTCCAGCAAACTCCAGCAGACCTGCAGCAGAGGGGTCTGACTGTTAGAAGGAAAACTGACAAACAGAAAGGAATAGCATCAACATCAGCAAAAGGTACATCCACACAAAAACCCCACCTGAAGGTCACCAACATCAAAGAAAAAGGTAGATAAATCCATGAAGATGAGGAAAAACCAGTGCAAAAAGGCTGAAAGTTCCAAAAACTATAAGGCCTCTTCTCCAAAGGATCACAATTCCTCACCAGCAAGGGAACAAAACTGGATGGAGAACAGTTTGATGAATTGACAGAAGTAGGCTTCAGAAGGTGGGTAATAACAAACTCCTCCGAGCTAAAGGAGCATGTTCTAACCGAATGCAAGAAAGCTAAGAACCTTGAAAAAAGGTTAGCAGAATTGCTAACTAGAATAACCAGTTTACAGAAAAATATAAATGACCTGATGGAGCTGAAAAACACAGCACGAGAACTTCATGAAGCATACACAAGTATCAATAGCCAAATCGATCAAGTGGAGGAAAGGATATCAGAGATTGAAGATCAACTTAATGAAATAAAGCTTGAAGACAAGATTAGAGGAAAAAGAATGAAAAGAAATTAACAAATCCTCCAAGAAGAAATAAGGGAATATGTGAAAAAACCAAACCCACGTTTGATTGGTGTACCCAAAAGTGACAGAGAGAATGGAACCAAGTTGGAAAACACTCTTCAGGATATTATCCAGGAGAACTTCCCCAACCTAGCAAGGCAGGCCAACATTCAAATTCAGGAAATACAGAGAACACCACAAAGATACTCCCTGAGAAGAGCAACCCCAAGACACATAATTGTCAGATTCACCAAGGTTAAAATGCAAAAAAAAAAGATGTTAAGAGCAGCCAGAGAGGAAGATTGGGTTACCCATAAAGGAAAGCCCATCAGACTAACAGCAGATCTCTCTGCTGAAACCCTACAAGCCAGAAGAGAGTGGGGGCCAATATTCAACATTCCTAAAGAAAAGAATTTTCAACCCAGAATTTCATGTCCACCCAAACTAAGCTTCATAAGCGAAGGAGAAATAAAATCCTTTACAGATAAGCAAATGCTGAGAGATTTTGTCACCACCAGGCCTGCCCTATAAGAGCTACTGAAGGAAGCACTAAATATGGAAAGGAAAAACCAGTACCAGCCACTGCAAAACATATCAAATTGTAAAGACCATCAAAACTATGAAGAAACTGCATCAACTAATGGGCAAAATAACCAGCTAGCATCATAATGACAGGATCAAATTCACACATAAAAATATTAACCTTAAAAGTAAATGTGGGAAAGAGATAACACTCCCTTGAAGCTGTGGAGTATAATCAAACATCTTGGCTCCTTCTGAAACCCGCTCCCACCGGTTTTGGTCCCAAAAAGTTAAAGATCTTAAGTAGTTTAGACACACACCTTTGCTCAAGGAAATTCACGGAAACCACCACTGCTATACATCTTATCGAATGACTCACGAGTTCTCCTTCACTCATTCATCCTTTTCCTTGTCCCTTCCTCCCCCTCCCATCTACCCTAAGAATAAAGAGCTTGTAAACCAATAAGTTGGGTGGAGCCGGAGAGCTCTGGGCCATGAGAAAACCTCCGACGCGCTGGTCCCCTGAACCCGCCTTTTAAACGCTTATTCTGTCTCTTTCTAACTCCTTTGTCTCCGCGGGACTCGGGGTACCTGCTGGGTGGTGTGGGGTGGGTTTCCCTAACAGTAAACAGCTAAATGCCCCAATTAAAAGATACAGACTAGCAAATTGGATAAAGAGTCAAGACCAATCAGCGTGCTGTATTCAAGAGCTCCATCTCATGTGCAGAGACACACATAGGTTCAAAATAAAGGGATGGAGGAATAATTACCAAGCAAATGGAAAGAAAAAAAAAAGCAGGGGTTGCAATCCTAGTCTGTGATAAAACAGACTTTAAACCATCAAAGATCAAAAAAGATAAAGAAGGACATTACATAATGGTAAAAGCATCAAGGCAAAAAAAGAGCTAACTATCCTAAATATATAGGCACCCAATACAGGAGCACCTAGATTCCTAAAGCAAATTCTTAGAGACCTACAAAGAGACTTAGACTCCCACACAATAATAGTTGGAGGTTCAAGACCCCCCTGTCAATATTAGATCAATGAAACAGAAAATTAACAAGGATATTCAGGACTTGAACTCAGCTCTGGACCAAGCAGACCTAATAGACATCTACAGAACGCTCCACCCCAAATCAATAGAATATACATTCTTCTCAGCACCACGTAGCACTTATTCTAAAATTGACCACATAATTGGAAGTAAAACACTCTGCACCAAATGCAAAAGAACAGAAATAATAACAGTCTCTCAGACCACAGTGCAATCAAATTAGAACTCAGGACTAAGAAACTCACTCAAAACCACACAACTACATGGAAACTGAACAACCTGCTCCCCATGGGTAAATAACAAAATTAAGGCAGAAATAAATAAGGTCTTTGAAACCAACGAAAACAAAGACACAACGTACCAGAATCTCTGGGACAGAGCTAAAACAGTGTTCAGAGGGAAATTTAAAGCACTAAATGCCCAAAGGAAAAGGGGGAAAGATCTGAAATCCACAACCTAACATCACACTTAAAAGAACTAGAGAAGCAAGAGCAAACAAATTCAAAAGCTAGCAGAAGACAAGAAATAACTAAGATCAGAGCAGAACTGAAGGAGATAGAGATACTATAAATCCTTCAAAAAAATCAATGAATCCAGGAGCTGGTTTTTTGAAAAGATTAACAAAATAGATAGAGCAAAAGTCAGACAAATAAAGAAGAAAAGAGAGAAGAATCAAACAGACACACTAAAAAATGATAAAGGGGAGATAACCACTGTTCCCACAGAAATGCAAACTACCATCAGATAATGCTATAAACAGCTCCACGCAAATAAACTAGAAAATCTAAAAGAAATGGATAAATTTGTGGATAGATACACCTCCCAGACTAAACCAGAAAGAGGTCAAATCCCTAAATAGACCGGTAACAAGCTCTGAAATTGAGACAGTAATTAACAGTCTACCAAGCAGAAAAAAAAAAAAAAGTCCAGGAACAGACAGTTTCACAGTCGAATTCTACCAGAGGTAAAAAGAGGAGCTGATACCATTCCTTCTGAAATTATTCCAAACAATAGAAAAAAAGAGAATCTTCCCTAACTCATTTTATGAGGCCAGCATCATCCTGATACCAAAACCTGGCAGAGACACACAAAAAAAGAAAATTTCAGGCCAATATCCCTGATGAACATCGATGCAAAAATCCTCAATAAAATACTGGCAAACTGAATCCAGCAGCACATCAAAAAGCTTATCCACCACGATCAAATCGGCTTCATCCCTGAGATGCAAGGCTGGTTCAACATACAGAAATCAATAAACATAATCCATCACATAAACAGAACTAGTAACAAAAACTATATGATTATCTCAATAGATGTGGAAAAAACCTTCAATAAAATTTAACACCCCTTCATGCTAAAAACTCTCAATAAACTAGGTATTGATGGAATGTACCTCAAAATAGTAAGAGCTATTTATGGCAAAACCACAGCCAATATCACACTGAATGGGCAAAAACTGGAAGCATTCCCTATGAAAACCAGTACAAGACAAGGATATGCTCTCTCTTCACTTCTATGCGACATAGTATTGGAACTTCTGGCCAGGGCAATCAGGCAAGAGAAAGAAATAAAGTGTATTCAAATAGGAGGAAAGAAAGTCAAACTGTCTCTGTTTGCAGATGACATGATTGTATATTTAGAAAACCCCATTGTCTCAGCCCAAAATCTCCTTAAGCTGATAAGCAACTTCAGCAAAGTCTCAGGATA
>NW_012100187.1:813572-829311 GCF_000951045.1 Mandrillus leucophaeus | reverse complement strand
ATTGTATATTTAGAAAACCCCATTGTCTCAGCCCAAAATCTCCTTAAGCTGATAAGCAACTTCAGCAAAGTCTCAGGATACAAAATCAATATGTAAAAATTACAAGTATTCTTACATACCAATAATAGACAGACAGCCAAAAAATGACTGACTTCCCATTCACAATAGCTACAAAAAGAATAAAATACCTAAGAATACAACTTACAAGGGATGTGAAGGACCTCTTCAAGGAGAACTACAAGCCACTGCTTAAGAAAATAAGAGAGAACACAAACAAGTGGAAAAACATTCCATGTTCATGGATAAGAAGAATCAATATTGTGAAAATGGCCATACTTCCCAAAGTAATTTATAGATTCAATGCTATCCCCATCAAGCTACCATTGACTTTCTTCACAGAATTAGAAAACACTACTTTAAATTTCATATGGAACCAAAAAAGAGCCTGTATAGCCAAGAAAATCCTAAGCAAAAAGAACGAAGCTGGAGGCATCAAGCTACCTGACTTTAAACTATACTACAAGGCTTCAGTAACCAAAACAGCATGGTACTGGTACCAAAACAGATATATAGACTGATGGAACAGAACAGAGGCCTCAGAAATAACACCACACATTTACAACCATCTGTTGTTTGACAAACCCGACAAAAACAAGCAATGGGGAAAGGATTCCTTATTTAATAAATGGTGTTGGGAAAACAGGCTAGCCATATGCAGAAAACTGAAACTGGACCCCTTCCTTACACTTTATATAAAAATTAACTCAAGATGGATTAAAGACTTAAACGTAAAATGTAAAACCATACAAACCCTAGAAGAAAACCTAGACAGTACCATTCAGGGCATAAGCAGGGGCAAAGACTTTATGACTAAAACCCAAAAAGCAATGGCAACAAAAGCCAAAATTGACAAATGGGATCTAATTAAACTAAAGAGCTTCTGCACAGCAAAAGAAACTATCATCAGAGTAAACAGGCAATCTACAGAATGGGAGAAAATTTTTGCAGTCTATCCATCTGACAAAGGTCTAATATCCAGAATCTATAAGGAACTTAAACAAATTTACCAAAAACTAAGCTAAACTAAACAAAACACAACCCCATCAAAAAGTGGGTGAAGTATATGAACAGACACTTCTCAAAAGAAGACATTTATGCAGCCAACAAACATATGAAAAAAAGCTGATTATCACTGGTCATTAGCGAAATGCAAATCCAAACCACAATGAGATACCATCTCAAACCAGTTAGAATGGTAATCATTAAAAAGTCAGGAAACAACAGATGCTAAAGGGGATGTGCAGAAATAGGAATGCTATTACACTGTTGGTACAAGTGTAAATTAGTTCAACCCTTGTGGAAGACAGTGTGGTGATTCCTCAAGGATCTAGAACCATAAATAGCATTTGACCCGGCAATCCCATTACTGGGTATATACCCAAAGGATTAAAAATCATTCTACTACAAAGACATATGCACATGTATGTTTATTGCAGCAATATTTACAACAGCAAAGACTTGGAACCAACCCAAATTCCTGTTAATAATAGACTGGATAAAGAAAATGTGGTACATATACACCATGGAATACTATGCAGCCATAAAAATGGATGAGTTCATGTCCTTTGCAGGGACATGGATGAAGCTGGAAACCATCATTCTCAGCAAACTAACACAGGAACAGAAAACCAAATACTTCATGTTCTCACTCATACGTGGGAGTTGAACAATGAGAACACATGGACACAAGGAGGGGAACATCACACACTAGGGCCTGTCAGGGGGTGGGGGGGGTTAGGGGAGGGACACCATTAAGATAAATTCCTAATGTAGATGACTGGTTGATGGGTGCAGCAAACCACCATGGTACGTGTATACCTATGTAGCAAACCTGCATGTTCTGCACAAGTATCCCAGAACGTAAAGATTAATTAAAAAAAAAAAAAAAAGGAAGGCCAGGCACGGTGGCTCATGCTTGTAATCCCGGCACTTTGGAAGGTCATGGCAAGTAGATCATGAGGTCAGGATTTTAAGACCAGTCTGGGCAACATAGTGAAACTCCATCTCTACTAAAAATACAAAGATTAGCCGGGTGTGGTGACACAAGCCTGTAATCGCAGCTACTTGGGAGGCTGAGGCGGGATACTCACTTGAACCCAGGAGGAGGAGGTTGCAGTGAGCCAAGACCATGCCATTGCATTCCAGCCTGGGGTGATAGAGTGAGACTCCTGTCTCAACAAAATAAAAAAAGAAATAAATAAATAAGTAAATAAAAATAAAATAATGTAATGTGTCCCAAATCATTGAACTATACATCTTAAATGGTAAAGTCTATGGTATGGAAATTATATATCAATAAAGTGGTTAATAAAAAAGAAAAAAATAATAAGAAAAGCTACCTAACCCTCCAAGAGGCAAGTATATCTTATACATGACAATAAGATACGGACAGTGCAAGAAAAGATAACTCAAGTCCAAAATCACTTATGAATATAGATGCAAAAATCCTAAATGAAGTGGTAGAAAACAAAAGCTAGCACTTGAAACCCTTAAGAAAATCTATCAGTAAAATTCACCATATAAACCAATGGACTTTGAAAACCTTATTCTAAGAATCATAACTATAAGTAAGAAGCAAAGAATAAGCAAAATACTTCTGAAAATAAGTAAAAAGAGAGAGGATCTACTCTGTCAACTCTCATACTATGTAGATTGACTGATAAGAACTCAAAAACCTGGTATTAAGATACAATATGATATATACACATATTTAAAAGCACCCATAATATCATATAATTTTCTGATTGCATGTAGTATATAAAGGTTTATAAAACAAATTGAAAATATTCATATTGTTTTTGATTTCTTCTGAGGAAGAGTGGAAGAGGAATAGAAAGAGGGGAACTGAAATTCTTTAAAGGTATGTAAGTCTTCAACAGGCTCATGCCTGTTGTTCCAGGACTTTGGGAGGCTAAGGTGGGCAGTTCCCTTAAATCTAGGAGTTTGAGACCAGCCTGGGCAACATGGCTAGACCCCATCTCTACAAAAAATACAAAAATTAGCCGGGTGTGTTGACACATGTCTGCAGTCCCAGCTCCTCAGGAGACTTAGAGGTGGGAGGATTGCTTGAGTCAGGGAAGTTGAGGCCGTAGTCAGTGGTGATAATGCCACTGCACTCCAGCCTTAGTGACAGAGCGAGACCCTGTCACAAAAAAAAAAGAAAAAAAGACTTCAACGTTATCTTATGTTTTATTTAAAAAGCTTAATAAAGTAATCATAAAATATTGATGATAGAATGGATTTGCTATCTATTCATTTCTTTATTCAATAAATATATATTAAATATTTATTTTGTGCCAGACATAGTTCTAGTTGCTGGGAATATAACTGTCAGGCCTCTGAGCCCAGGCTAAGCCATCATATCCCCTGTGACCTGCATGTATACATCCAGATGGCCTGAAGCAACTGAAGATCCACAAAAGAAGTGAAAATAGCCTTAACCGATGACATTCCACCCCTGTGATTTGTTCCTGCCCCACCCTAACTAATAGGATATATTCTCCCCCGCCCTTAAGATGGTACTTTGTAATATTCTCCCCCGCCCTTAAGAATGTACTTTGTACACCTATCCCAAACCTATAAGAACTAATGATAATCCCACCACCCTTTGCTGACTCCTTTTTCGGACTCAGCCCGCCTGCACCCAGGTGAAATAAACAGCCTTGTTGCTCACACAAAGCCTGTTGGTGGACTCTCTTCACACGCATGCGCGTGACAATAACAGCAACCAAAGCAGATACAAATCCCTTTCATTACACAGCTTACATTCTAATAAGAGACAAAATATAAACAAATAAGTAAAATGCATAGCATGTCAGGTGGTGACAAGTTCTACGGAGGAAAAATAAGTTAGGGAATATGATATAAATTTCTAAGGAGCATCAAATAAAAACAAATCTGTATTTAGGCCAGGAGAGACTTTATTGGAAAAGATTATTGTAATAAGAAAAGGTGGACTATTACAATAGGGAAAAAAAGAGCTTCCCTCCCCCCCCAAGGTAGGAAATGCAAGTATTTCAAAGATCAGGTGAAAAAGGTCTTCTCTTTTGTAATGATGAGTAAACAAGTCTAGAAAGAGCTGGGTGTGACGCTTTGGGTGGTGTGATGGATCAGATAATGATTTTCTTTTGTGGATAGCCTACTCTTGGGAGGGGCAGTTAAGAAGAGTTGTCAGCTGGCTCAAGCTGTGGAGAGGTCAAAGTTCAGGGGCCTGTAGGAAGGAGAGAAACTTCGCTAAAGTTTGGTCAAGTCAGGTGTTGTGTTTGGATTGGTCAGTGAGTAAAACAGACCAGCTAATCATTTATAAGGCAAGGAATGACAACTTACCGAGTCTGTCTAGGTAAACAAGAGGGAAATCATTGAGTCTTATCCCCGTCACACGGTGAGGGGTAGTTCTTTGTACTCTCTTGTTTTCAGGTACATAAAAGTATGGGAAGTAATTTTTGATGGTTATCCAGGATCTCAGAGCTCCTGTAAAGTTCAATATTGTCAGAAGAGGTTGCTATTTTAAAGAGAGGTGTCAAGGATGGACACACTGAAAAGGTTACATCTGAGCAGAGATGTAAAGATCTAACGGATCTAACAGAGGGCACTTCAAAACAGAAGAAATAACAATTCAAAGCCTAGAGAATCTGTGAGCCTCACATGTTGCAAAAATAGAAAGGAGTTCAGTGTGGCTGGAAAGGAAGAAGAACAGCGAGGGCAGTAACTGACAATGAGGTCAGAGAGAAAACAGGGCCTGATTGTAAAGGGTCCTGTAGTCCATTGTGAAAACTTTCACCTGGAGCGAGATGGGAAAATCCTGCAGGTGTAACATTTTTGGCCTGTGTTTTAATAGCATCTGGCTGCTCTATGGAGAACTTCATTACAGCAATACGTCTATCAGTAAGTGAGAAGAGGCTAAAGTCAGTGCACATGTGGACTGGTAGAATAAAGGGTTCATCCATGGAAACAGGACAGGCACAACATGTATAAGGCCTGACACAGGCAAAGAGGTAGATGTGGTGAAATAAGCCTGTGGAATTTCTCTACTAGTTGATTTTAGTATCCCAATGAATTAAAGAATAAAATTATCAGATGAGAGTGTGAATGAAAGAGTGGTAGTAGAAGAAAAAAAGTATGAGACATTTAAATGTATAGTAAAGAAATGAACTAGGAAAATACAATGTTTAGCAGATAGAAATAAGGACTGACTTAAGGTTAACGATCCTGAATTTCAAATGAGAATAGGGGATATACTTGTGAAAGCTTTATCCAACTAAGTTCAACCGCATAGGTGCAAGTGAAAAATATGAAGGGATTCATTTTAATCAGAATTGGGATTTTGCCAGGAGAGTAAAATTAAGTGGGAAAGGGTTAAAACGATTGAGGGTACATGCAAAGGAGTTATAATGATGAGTTACGGTATTAAAGCTAGGTAAGAAAGACAGCAAGGGAATAAAAAAGGTAAGGGGCAATTAAACATGTTAAATTATTGAATATGAGGTTTCAATGTGATCTAAGAGTTTTTGGAGTTGAAGAACTAGAAAAAGTGAACTGAAAGATTAGGATGGGCAGTCAAGAGAGTAGTATGTATGACATTTAAGGGCTCAAGGATTTGCACATATTTAATGGCAACTTCTAGGGTATGGCCATGGGGGGCTTGGTTGGCTAAGAGTGGAGGTTGGAAATGACCATGGAAGGGGAGGAGGCCGAGGGACTGAGAGATCAAGGTATTGAAAAATGACATAAGTGTATACTGAAATTACAAATAATTATGACAAGAGGGGTTGTGTTTGAAAAGGTGACAGTAATCCAAGATTTAAAATCTTAGGGAATAAAAGTGGAGATAGCCTTGAGGTCTCCAAATGACTTCAACACTAACTGGTGCTTAATGACATTATTTCATAACATAAAAACAAATAATATGTGTGTATGTGTATATATAATATGTATATTATAAAAACATTATTTGTTTTTATAATAAATATGCATATATGTGTGTGTGTGTGTATATATACATATACATACATATGCATATTTGTACACTTTAGGGGGAAGAGAAGAAAGAACATGGATGACATCTCCTCTACCTCCAGGGCTTTTGTAATTATCTATAATTTTATATTAAAAATAAGTAAACATTTTTTCCACAGATGGAAGATTGAAAGTAGTGTTAGCATGCCTCTCCCACTTGGAAAGACGAAAGAGTGTGTAGATATTCACACTGTGAACTTTTTGTTTTCCAACAAGCATGCAAGAACTTAACAGAAAAACTGAAATCCACAGATTCTTTGAAAGAAGCAGCAGGCTGCAGCCTGCACTGTGAGCCAGGCAAAAAACTGTGAGTCCTCAGAGTATGAAAGGGGGAGAAGTTGCCTCTAGGGTACACACACCCTCAAGGTAAACTGGAAATCCAGGCCACGGGGGAAGGTCTTAACCTTACCCAGCACTGGAACTGATTTAGGGAGAAATGAGGACTGTAAAAATAGGAATGGCAGTGGGAGGAGCCTTGCGTGTGTTCCCAGTCTCCTGCATGGACTGAGAGAAGCCATTCCTTATTCTGCCTCAATTAGAAATGAAACTGGAAACATTACAACCTACACCACAGAAATACAAAACATCATCTGAGACTGCTATGAACACCTCTATGCACACAAACTGGAAAACCTCGAGGTAATGGATAAATTCCTAGAAACATACAACCCTCTTAGATTAAGTCAGGAAGAAATAGAAACCCTGAACACACCAAAAACAAGCAGTGACATTGAATCAGTAGTAAAAATAAAAATGCCAAAAAATAACCACCCAGAGCCAGATGGATTCACAGCTTCAAGACATTCAAAGAAGAATTGGTACCAATCCTACTGAAACTATTCCAAAATATTGAGAAAGAGGGAATCCTCCCTGAGTCATTCTTTGAAGCCAGAATCACCCTGATACCAAAACTAGGAAAGAACATAACAACACAAAGAAATACAGACCAATATTCCCGATGAACATAGATGCAAAAATACTCAAAAAAGTATCAGCTAACCAAATCCAACAGCACATAAAAGAGATAATACACAATGGTCAACTGGGTTTCATTTCAGAGGTGCAGGGATGGTTTAACATAGGGAAGTCAATAAATGTGATACATCATGTAAACAAGTAAAAACAAAATGGTATGATCATTGTATTAATCCATTCTTGCACCGTGATAAAGAAATACCTGAGACTGGGTAACTTATATATATTTAAAAAAAAGAGTTTTAATTGGTTCACAGTTCCACAGCCTATATAGGAGGTGTGATACTGGCATCTGCTCAGCTTCTGGGGAGAACTCAGGAAACTTTCGATCATGGCAGAAGGCAAAAAGAAAGCCAGCATGTCTTTCATGGCTGGAGCAGGAGGAAGAGAGAGAGAGGGGAGGTGGCACACACTTTTAAACAACCAGGTCTCACCAGAACTCTATAAAGAGAACAGCATCAAAAGAATGGTTCTAAATCCTTCATGATGGATCCACCGCCATGAGCCAATCACCTCCCACCAAGCCACACCTCCAACATTAGGGATTAAAATAGAATATGAGATTTGGGTAGGAACACAGATCCAAAGTATATCGATCATCTCAATAGATGCAGAAAAAGCATTCACTAAAATCCAACATCCCTTTATTGATGAAAACCATCAATAAAATAGGCATAAAAGAGACTTACTTCAAATTAATAAAAGCCGTGTATGACAAACCCACAGTCAACATAATACTGAATGGAGAAAAGTTAAAAGCATTTCCCTGAAGAATTGAAACAAAACAAGTATGCCCACTGACACCATTTCTATGCAACATAGTATTGAAAATCCTAGCAAAAGCAATCAAGCAAGAGGAAGAAATAAAGGTCATCCAAATTGGAAAAGAGGAAGTCAAACTACCATTGTTCACTGATAATATGATTGTATATCTAGAAAACCCTAAAGACTCACCAAAAAAGACTTCTAGATTTGATCAACGAATTCAGTGAAGTCTCAGGTTACAATGTCAATGTACATAAATTAGTAATACTGCTATACACCAGCAATGACCAAGCTAAGAATCAAATCAATAACTCAATTCCTATTATAACAGCTGCAAAAAAAAAAAAAAAAACCTCAGAATATACTTAACCAGGAATGTGAAAGATCTCTACAAGGAGAACTACAGGACATTGCTGAAAGAAATTATAGATGACACAAACAAATGGAAACATATCCCATGCTCATGGATTGGAAGAATCAATATTTTGAAAATGACCACACTTTCCAAAGTAATCTACAGATTGAATGCAATTCCCATCAAAATACCAACACTATTTTTCACAGTTAGAAAAAAAAACAACTTAAAATTTGTATGAAACCAAAAAAAAAAAAACAAAAGAGTCCACATAGTCAGAGTAATCCTAAGCAAAGAAAACAAATCTGGAGGCATCACATTGCCTGACTTCAAGTTATACTACAAAACTGTAGTTACCAAAATAGCATGGTACTGGTATAAAAGTATGCACACAGACCATTGGAACAAAATAAGAACCCAAAAATAAAGCCAAATTCTTAAAACCAACTGATCTTTGACAAAGCATACAAAAACATAAATTGGGGAAAGGACACCCTACTTAATAAATGGTGCTTAGAAAACTAGTTAGCCATATGTAGAAGAATGAAATTGGATCACTATGTCTCATCTTATACAAAAATCTATTCAAGATGGATTGAAGATTTAAATCTATTCAAGATGAATTGAAGATATAAATAGATTATATTCTTGGAAAAACTCTTCTGGACATTGTCCTAAGCAAAGAAACCATGACTAAAACCCAAAAAGCAAATGCAACACAGACAAAAATAAGTAAATGGGACATGATTAAATTTAAAAGTTTCTGGACAGCAAAAGAAATAATCATTCTAGTAAACAGACAATCCACAAAACAGGAGAAAATATTTGCAAATTATGCATCTGACAAACGACTGATATCCACAATCTACAAGGAACTCAAACAAATCATCAAGAAAAAATCCAAATAATCCCATCAAAAAGTGATAAAATGACATGAGTAGACATTTCTCAAAAGGAGATATATACGTGGCCACAAAATATATGAAAAAATGTCCAACTTCACTAATCATCATGGAAATGAAAATTAAAACCAACATGAGATACCACCTTATTTCTGCAAGAATAGTCATTTTTAAAAAATTTAAAAAACAATACATGTTGGTGTGAATGGGAGAAAGGGTAACACTTATACACTTCTGATTGTAATTTAAATTAGTACAGCTTTCATGGAAAACGATATGGAGTTTCCTGAAAGAACTAAAAGTGGATCTACCATTTTTATCCAGCAATCTTACTACTGAGTACCTACCCCAAATAAATGAAGTCATTATAAATATATATAGTCATTATATATAAAGTATACCTATATATAAAGTCAATATATATATATGTATACATGTACACATATGTTTACTGCAGCCCGATTCACAATTGCAAAGATATAGAACCAACTTAAGTGCCCATTGACCAACGAGTGGATAAAAAACTGTGGTATATGTACACCATGGAATATTTCTTGCCATAAAAAGTAACAAAATAATGTCTTTTGCAGTAGTTTAAATAAAGCTGGAGGCCATTATCCTAAGTGATATAACCCAGAAATAGAAAACCAAACACCGTATGTTCTCACTTATAAGTGATACCTAAGCTATGAATATGCAAAGGCATATAGAGTGAAATAATGGTTTTGGAGACACAGAAAGGGGAGGGCTGGAGGGAGGTTTGGGATAAAAATGTACATACTGGATAAAAATCTACATACACAATGTACACTATGCAGGTGATGGGGGCACTACAATCTCAGAATTTTCCACTATATAATTTTGCCATGTAACCAAGAATAACTTGTACTATTCTTGGTTTCAAAGCTATTGAAATTAAAAATTAAATAAAAATTAATTAAAATAAGTAAATAACAAAGACAACAAATTAACCTTCAGTAATCATATAGAACAAAAAAATAGAAAATATAAATAGAAGAACCCATACATAATATCAATCATTGGTTTATCTGAGAAAAGTGGTGAGATAGTTATATTAGCAGGGTTCTCCATATAGATATAAATATAGGAGAGGGGATTTATCAGAGTAATTGTCTCACACTATTATGGAGGCAGAGAGGTTCTAAAATAAGCCATCTGCAAGCTGGAGACCTAGGGATGCCAGTTGCATGGCTCAGTCCAAGTCCACAGGCCTCAGAGCCAGAGAAGTCAGTGGTGTAACAGTCCAGGGACTGAGAACCCAAGGGTTAGGGGGTGCTGCTGTAAGATCCAGTGTCCAAAGGCCAGGGATCCTGGAGTGATATCCAAGGCCAGGAGAAGAAGTGTCCCAGCTCCAGAAGAGAGAGAGAAGAAATCATCTTTTCTCTATCTTTCTAAATTCTATTCAGGCCTCCAGCAGATTGGATAATGCCAGTCCACACTGAGGGCAGACCTACCCCACCTAACCTACACAGACTCACAAGCTAATCTCCTCTGGAAATACCCTCATAGACACTTCCAAAATAATGCTTTACGGGTTCTCTAAGTATTCCTTAATTCAGTTTGCACCTAAAATTAATCATCACAATATGTAAATCAATAGTTAATTCTATAGGGGAAAAAGACCGGGAGGCAAAAAGAAATGCAACACAAAAAGTAAGAAGTGAGAATGAGGAAAGCCTGAATAAAGTGGGGTGGGGGGGGGCAATTCTATGAAAACATGAATCACTAGAATGACCTCAGAATGGGTAGAATATTTAAATATGCCAACAACTATAAAGAAACTTTCTCAAATTTTCACTGTGCAATCCCAAAAAGCATAACATGTTTATATTGCTCCACAGCTAACCTCAATACCATTTAAATTTTTCCATGGCCATAAATACAACAATGAAGCTTGAAAATTATGTTGTTCTGCATATAGCATAATTTTATACCAAACCCCCAAATAACATAATCATAAAAAAGACCATATAATAACAAGTAAAATTCCTAAGTGTGTACAAATAGGATCTAGCCACACATGAGTAATTACAGCATAACAGCTAACATTTTCTGAGTGCATAGAATCTGCATTTTTAAATTTAATAAAGCCTATCACTCCATGTATCAATACATACAGCAGCGATACATTCTCTTCTATAAGTCATCAATATTTCACATCATGTATAAATAGTCTATTCAACCACTTGCCTATATACAAAATATGTTTTATTTCCATTTTTCACTACTGCGAAGCCACCGTATTTTCTATATTTTGTTAAAAAATGTAAGGAAACATCTTTTTGACCTAGTCATATGAAAGTAGTTCTTAAGATACAGCCCCTAAACACAAATTAGAATACTATAAATGTTACGCCACTAAAATCAACAACTTCTACTCATCACATAAATCTCATTAAAAGGGTGAAAATGCTAGCCAAGAAAAAAGATCTTTACATGTGTCTACACTTTTAATTATTACAACAGTTCCGCAAAGTAGGTACCACAGTCATCTCCATTTAATACATTAACAAACTGAAGCCGAGAGATAAGGTTAATCAAGTAGACATTAACTGACAGAACTAGCACTCAAATCCAGGCAGTAGTTTCAGAGTTCAAACCCTCAACCACTGCGCTACGTTGTCTTCTTGGAGAATAATTCACAATGAACACATTAGGATCTTGCCAGGATGTGGAAAAGATACGGTATTAAGAAATACAGAAATATTTTTTCTATTATTTCAATAGATTACAAAGAGGAAAATCACATATCAACTTGACAGTTGCTTAAATGCTTCAAGAAAATAATTCAAAACATATGTTATTAAATATATTTTTAAACTTGGAAAAATGGGATAAATGTATACTTTCTCAATATGATGTTGCTGTTTACCCTTATCAAGTCAAAAGGCCAGCTTCACTGAGAAATTCAAAGAGAAAGATGGTAGAATAGGATTCTCCAGTGCCCATCATTTCCCAGACACATCAATTGGAACAATTGTCTGTGCATAACAATACCTTCCCAAGAACTAAGTCAACCAGTTGAGAAATTTTAGCACCTGGATGTAGCATAGAAATAAAAAAGATACACTGAAGAGGGTAGTCAAGACAGTTTCACATTGCCCATGTCACACCTACCCCAACCCCAGGGAGCACAGTGTGGACAAAGATATCTTCTGTAAAAAGGAAGGAGAAGAAAGTGAGCACCAGAATTTGCCTTGGACCCCAGCACCTAAACCACTCCAGTGAAATCTAGCACCACGTAGGTCCCTTTGGCCCCAGGTTCCAGGCCAGTCCCACTGCCAGGCCTGTCCCAGTAGACCCTGCCTCCAGGCCTGCCCCATTGCTAGGCCAGCCCCGTGTACCAGTCTGACTCTCATGGCCTCATGATCTAGGCTTGCCTCAGCACCAGGCTAGCACCCACAGACCCCAAGTTCACGCTGTCACACATGGCCCCAGAGCTAGGGTGGCCCCAATGGCCACAGACTCCATTAAGTGTACAAGCAAAGGAGGAATAGCCACCATTAATTTGGCTATTTAATTTTGCTGTGAATATAGGAGCCAATCCAATGAGGCATAAGAATGCAAAACAAGAAAGCATATTATTCATTTACAGTAATATGATACACATAGAATACACAAAAGAATCAATGGAAAGGGATTAGAGACTTTCAATTTTAAAATAACAGAATACATGGAATTGTTTTCTCATTGTCTTTCAGGTATTTTACCCTTAAAAGCAATAAATATCATGTTTATAAAAATAACACAAACATTATCTTCAATAAGATTTGGAGATATCCATAACCCCCATGTATATATATGAGAAAAGGCTTCCAAATGGAGTGAAAGTCAAACAGATATGAGAAGACACTGAGGTAGGGCTCTCATGACTAATCTCAGTCCAGTGGTTGAGCACAATTCTAAGTGTCCAATATTGAAGAGAACAACAACAATTGGTTCATAACGGGAACAAATAACAAATAATGAGGCTGACAGAGGAAGCCTTTCTGAACGCAACCTGACAACACATTTGAGAAGTAAGGAGAGTGGGCCTGAATAAAGAAACCCCTGGCAAGCCTGTTGGCAATAATAATGCAAGAAGGACGAGAGAAACTTCACATGAGTGGTTCCATATTGTTGATATGAGGTCTGCTGGGGAGAAGAGAAGACCTCAGAACTGGCTTATAAAACAGAACTGTAAATCACAGTAAAATTCTCACCTGCTAGCCTGTACGATGGTCTTGCCCCCTTCTTCACTTCAACTTCCTTCAAATAGCAAGTCCAGGAATAATTTACACAAAGATAATTAAATTTATATGTATATATGTGTATGTGTGGGTGTGCGCATATGTGTGTATATGTGTGTGTCTATGTGTGTGTGTATATATATATGTGTATATATATACACACACACATATATATATATATATATATAAAATGTCTAAACAGAAAAATAAATCTATGTATCCTTTGACCAGGCAACTTATCTTCTAGGAAATTGTCTTACAATTATGGTCCCATAGGTGCACAATAATATATGGATAAGTATTTCCAGAGCACAAAATCACTTAAATGACCATAAGTTTGGGGATGATTAAATAAATTATGGTATATAAATGTCATGAAATGAGTAAGTACCATATGCACTTGTAGAGAAAAAATTCAGAGTGAAAATATTGTGCTGTGCCCTAATAAGAAATTGATCAAAATGTTTGCCTTAGGAGAGGGAAATAGGGGTCCAGGGGTGAAGGGTATGGTAACTTATATTACCCACAGACAGCTTTGTAACTTTGAAACTGTGTGCCATTTGCATGTTTCATATTTTCTTTTCCTTTTTTTATGTTTATTTTATTTTTTATTTTTGAGACAGAGTCTCGCACTCTTGCCCAGGTTGGAGTGCTGTGGTGCGATCTCGGCTCACTGCAGCCTCTGACTCTGGGGTTCAAGCCATTCTTCTGCCTCAGTCTCCCGAGTAGCTGGAACTACAGGCGCGCATCACCACGCCTGACTAATTTTGTGTATTTTTAGTAGAGTCCGGGTTTCACCATGTTGGCCAGGATGGTATCGATTTCCTGACCTCGTGATCCACCCACCTCGGCCTTCCAAAGTACTGGGATTATAGGCATGAGCCACTGCGCCTGGCCTGTTGCATATTTTAAAAGAAAAATATATTTAAAACTAATGGGAAAATAATAGAATGATTCCACAATGTGGCTCATTGAGAAAGGACTATATTAAAAATAATAACTTTTCAAAATATAAAAAACTTAGAAATCAAAGAAAGGTTCCCATTTAAAATAGACATGAAATATTAAACAAACATATTCAGTACTCATGTGAAGAAATCTTTAAGATACTGTGAAAACTTTTCAGAAAAATCTGGGTATACAGTATAAAATATCTTAAAATTGGACAATAAAATACTATATTATAGACACAGGTTCTAAAGTTCACATTTACAAAATAAACCTTTAAGACCGCCAGCCAAATTCTGAAAGACAATGAGGAAGCACCAGCCCTATCAAAATTTAAAATACTACAAAGATACGATTATTAAAACTAGTAGGAATTGGTACGGTATTAGAATGACAGAACAAATGAACAGGATAGATCCAAAAAGAGATCCAACTGAAAGTGTCAATTATTACATATTAACTATAATATTTTAAATTTGTGGGGTTTATTCATTAAATGGTGCTGAGACAATTGGCTAGTCGCCTATGTATAAAGCTGTGTCCCTATCTTGTTACAACAAAATTTCAGATGAATCAACTGTTTAGAAATAAAAATCAAAACCCATAATGTACCAGGAAAAGTGTGAAAATTTTTCATATAATGTTAGCCTAGTTCTTTTAAGCAAAACCAATATTAGAGAAGCCATGAAAAAATACAAATTTAGCTATATAAAACTTTATTCGCTTGCAAAGCAGAATAATTCACTTGCATATCAAAATGTTATTAAGAAAAAATCACTTGACAAACTGAGACAAATATTTACAGCACATTTGTCAAAGGATTTGTTTAAATAACATTCAGTTCTTTAGCCTGTTTTTAAATTGGGCTATTAGTATTTGGTTTTTTGTTGTTTTATTTTGTTTTTCTTTTATTGTCATTGCTATTGAGTTGTAGGAGTTTCTTAAGTATTTTGGTAATTAATCTCATATCTGTTATATCCTCTCATTCTGTAGATTGCTTTTTTGTTCTATTGATTGCTTTCTTTGCTGTGCAAAAGCTTGTTTGTTGGATGTAGTTCCACTTGTCTGCTTTTGCTTTTGTTGCCTATGCTTTTGGTGCCATATTCAGGAAATCACTCATGTGATGAATATTTTCTCCCAAGTGTTTTTCTAAGAGATTCACAGACAAGATGTGGAAACAAACTAAAGGCCTATCAATAGGTGGATGGATAAACAAAATGTGGTATATGCACTTGATGGAACATTACTCAGCTTTTCAAAAGAGGAAAATCTGCAATATGTGACAACATGGATGCACTTAGAGGACATTATGTTCGTTCAGCAAAATAAGACAATCACAGAAGGACAAATACTGCAGGATTCCACTTACATGACGTATCTAAATTGTCAAGCTCATAAAATCAGAGAGCAGAATAGTGGCTACCAAGGACTGCAGGAGAGGGGCAAAAGGGGATTTTTTTTTAATCAAC
>NW_012100187.1:785317-809207 GCF_000951045.1 Mandrillus leucophaeus | reverse complement strand
ATATATGTATGTATACATGTTTTTATAAGATATGCATTGAAGTTCTGTCTACTGTAGCAAAAAATTAGAAACGACTTTAATACTCATTGTTAGGGAAGTAGTGAAATCTGTTTTGTTATCTTGCTATAATATGTGGTAGACTGAATAACTTCCCCATGATATCCACTTTCTAATCCCAAAACCTTAAAAATATTTTACTTTATATAGCAAAAGGGTCTTTGAAAATGATATTAAATAAAATAATTTGGGATTGGGAGATTATCCTGGATTTTTCACATAGGTCCAATATAATCACGAGTGTCCTTTTATGGAGGAAAGCAATGAGAGACATTACTACAGAGAAGACAGTGTAATGTAGAAACAGATTGGAGTGGTGAGAGGAGGAAGCCACAAACAAAGGGATAAAACCAGTCAGTCACTAGAAGTTGAAAAAAAGAAACAAACAAACAAAACAGGAAAACAGATACTCCCTTTGAGTTTCCAGAGAAAACCAGCCCTCCCAAAACTTTGAGTTTATTCGAGTTCATACTTCTGATCCCCCAGTACTGTAAGAAATTAAATGTTTGGTGGTGCAAACCACAAAGTTTGTGATAATTTTAAAAACAACAATAGAAAACGAATACATCCTGGAATACTATCTAGCAATTTCCAAGTTGGGGTAGATATGTATGTGTCAATAGGATTTCGCTCCAAAATATACTCGGTAAAAAGTTAAAAGAAAGAAAGTAAAGCATAGTGTGAATGTTATGCTAACAATTCCATAGAAATGGGTGTATTTTTATATACATAAACAAACACATACACATACATATGTATAGATTATCTCTGGAAGAAATGCACAAAAATATGAATAGCTATTGCCTCTGGGGAGGTCAGTTGGGGGAAATGAGGTCAGTAGTTTGAAACTTACTTTCCCTCTTGTCCACTTTTTTATGGTTTCATTTGCTTTATCCAAATTCATATGTTAATTTTCACAAATAAGTAGGCTTATAATCTTTAAAAAAAGCTTACAAAAATGCTGTCAAGTTTTTCATCATGTCATTATTTAATTTATAGATTGATATGTATAAGATTTGACATCTTTAAAACAGCGCCTTTTTCTCAAGAAATACGTTAGTCTCTCCGATTATTTGGGTCATCTTTTTAGTACTTCAGCAAAAATTTCATTTTTTTATCTATAAATATTACACACTTCCTATTAGTTGTATAATTAGTTATTTAAAGTTTTATTAATATTATCAATGGAATCTAATGTTGATATAAAACTATATTTGTTTCCACTTCCTTTATTCTCATTTATTTTGCTTCAGTTGTTCTTATCTAGTAATTTTAGTATGATATGAAAAATAAGCAGTGAGAATGAGAGTTTTTGGCTTCTTCTGACATAAAAGATAAAGTCAGTCACTTTATGTATGCCTGTTGTACGTATTAGATGAATATAGTTTATAAATTTCCCAAATATCTAGATTGCTAAGAGTTCTTATTAGAAATATCTGTTTCGTTTACTGAATGCTCTTTTGTGCTTTCATTTATATGATCCTGTAATTTTTCTTTAATCTCTTAAAGGTGATTTAATAGATTTATTTTGTTACAAAATATTTTCATCTTGAAAGAAATTGTGTTATCATATATTTTATATACTACTAGATTCAGTTTGCTAATATTCTATTTAAGATATTTGCAGCTCTGTTCAGAAATTTCTAATGTTTCCTTCTCATGCTAACACTTCTCAGATTTCAAATCCTTTCTAGATTAATAAAATTGTGTGTGTGTGTATATATATATATATACACACACACACATATATACATATATGTATATGAATGAAATAAGAATTTCTTTTTTTAAAATTTTAAAATTTTAAAATTTTAACTGAAACAGTTTCAATAAAAGATTCTGGGCCTGGTGCGGTGGCTCACGCTTATAATCCCAGTATTTTGGGAGGCTAAGTCGGGTGGATCACCTGAGGTCAGGAGTTCGAGACACGCCTGGCCAAAATGGTGAAACTTCGTCTCTACTGAAAATACAAAAATTAGCTGGGCATGGTGGTGTGCGCCTGTAGTCCCAGCTACTCTGGAGGCTGAGGCAGGAGAATCACTTGAACCTGGGAGGCGGAGGTTGCAGTGAGAGGAGATTATGTCACTGCACTCCAACCTGGTGACATTCAACCTGGTGACAGAGCAAGACTCCGTCTAAAAAAAATCTCTTTTTCTGACCATTTAACAATACTGACCTACAAAGTCTTCTGGGCCTGGAATCTTATAGGAGGACATTGTTAACAATAACTTATAGAATTGATTTCTGTAATAGTTATAGATATATTCATATTTTCTAATTTCTCTTGAGTCATTTCTGATAGTTCGCATGGTCCATTTCAAATTTTCCCAAACTTCCCCAAACTATTTGAGACGCGCTTTAAGGTTTAGTTATATCTGTTTTCATTTTTAGAATTATTTTCTCGTGTATACTCTTGCAAGCAGTTTGCCAATTTTATGTGTTTTCAAAGAACTAATGCTAGTGTGTGTTCAATCTACTTCTTATTTACTATTCATTAATTTTTGTTGTTCTATCTCTATGAGTTCCTTCTGTTTTTCTAATGTGTAGAATGGAAGAACTAGCTCATTACTTTTTGATCATTTTGTTTGTTTTATAATGCATGCATTTGTACCCATACTTTTTCCACTAAGTTCTCTTTTGCTTGCACATCACAAATGTTGCTATGTAATGTCTCCCTTGCCTTTCAGCTCTAAATACTTTATAATTTCCATCATGGTTTTTTATTTGATTCACGTGCTTTTATTTATTTCCAAAGTTCTAATTTTTGAGTTATACATGAAAGCATCCATTATTGGTTTCTCATTTTATTATGCCATACTCAGAGACTGTGGTAGGTGTATTTTGGATTCTTAAGTATTAATTTAAAATACCTTTGAGACATAGTAGAAAATACCTTTTTGTTAATGTTTCATTTGTTCTTGAAAAAATAGGTTCTGTATATGTTACTTAAAGTAAACCTGTTAATTTTGTGGTTCAGGTAGTCAGTACCTTTAGTAATGTTTTAATCTTCCTGATTATCAGATTTTGAGAGAAGTGAGTTAAATTATCCCTCAGTCACTGGGTATTTGTTAGTTTCCATGGAATCACATGGGCAGTCCACTCATACTTCTTTGTGAATCAGTTTACTTGGCAGAAGGAAAATTGTATGAGGTATTATAATTGTACTAAATGTTTCATAAGTGCTGTTTTAGGGGGTGAACTGTGCCTCCACCAATTCGTATCTTGAAACCCTAACCTCTAGTATCTCAGAATCTGATTGCATTTGAAGATAGTGCCTGTAGAACACTGATTAAGTTAAATGAGGCTGTCAGGATGAAACTTAATCAAATAAAGCTGATGTTCTTTTTTTATTTTCTTTCTTTTTTTTTTTTTTTTCTTTGTGAGATGGAGTCTCGCTTTCTCACCCAAGCTGGAGTGAAGTGGCGCAATCTTGGCTCACTGCAACCTCTGCCTCCTGAGTTTAAGTGATTCTCCTGCCTCAGCCTCCTGAGTAGCTGGGATTACAGGTGCCCACCACCACACCTGGCTAATTTTTGTATTTTTAGTAGAGAGGGGGTTTTGCCATGTTGGCCAGGCTGGTCTCAAACTCCTGACCTTAGGTGATCTACCTGCATTGGCCTCCCAAAGTTCTGGGATTATAGGCATGAGCCACCACACCTGGCCTAGCTGATGTTCTTACAACAAGAGGAGATTAGGACACACAGGGAGATAAAAAGAGTAAATGCAGGCAGAGAAGATTATGTGAGGACATACCAAGAAGGCAGCCATTTGCAAGCTGAGGAGAGAGGCCTCAGAACTCTAACCTGCTGAAACCTTGGTCATGGTCTTCTAGCCTCCAAAAATGTGAAAAAATAAATTTCCATTGTTTAAGACACCCAGACTGTAGGATTTTGTTATGGATGCCCTTAGCAAACTAATACATGCTGGAAAAGAAAGGATGGGTGTGAATAGTAAATCTTAATTAAAATACATTCATATGTATAGACAAAATCTTGCCCTCTACAAAATGGAATTAATGCAATGTAATCCACTTATGACCTATGACCAGGTAGTCCATTAATCCCTATATCATATAACCTGCACCAGTTGCTGTTGCTGGAATATTGGCTTATTGATGGTGGCACTTAATATGTCTGCTTAGTTGAAGGAAATTCCATGTTGTTGAGATTATACTTAACCTCTAAAGTAACCCGTGTTGTTATTTTTCATTTGAATCACTGGACTAGATGACAAAAGCACATGTGGAATATTAATGAATATTATTTGTCTGCTATGTCCCAATAAATTCTCAATATTTTTGATATGGTTTGGCTCTGTGTCCCCACTCAATCTCATCTTGTAGCTCCCATAATTCCCACATGTTGTAGGAGGGACTCAGTGGGAGATGATTGAATCGTGGGGACGAGTCTTTCCCATGCTGTTATTGTGATAGTGAATGAGACTCACAAGATCTGATGGTTTTAAAAACAGGAGTTTCCCTGCACAAGCTCTCTTTTTGCCTGCCACCAACCACGTAAGATGTGACTTGCTCCTCCATGCCTTCTGCCATGATTGTGAGGCCTCCCCAGCCGTGTGGAACTCTAAGGCCAATAAACCTCTTTCTTTTGTAAATTGCCCAGTCTTGGGTATGTCTTTATCAATAGCATGGAAACGGACTAATACAGTTTTCTTGCTGTTTACTTTTCCTTCAAGGAAAGACAGTCTATGATTAGGACTCCACATCAACTATAAAGTAGTGTGCATTGCTCTTGTTGGATGATCAGGCACACGGGAGATAAAATCTTGGTAGATTAAAGACAAGGAGGCTGGGAAAGAGATATGTAGATGAACATCAAATAATAGTGCCAGAGCCTGAAAATATTCTTTTCTAATATGAATGATCTTCCGATTAGATTGCTCTACTTTCTTTCCACTGAGATTTGCATTTTGTATTGTCCTTTAGGATCATTTCAGGGTGGAGCTATAACAGTGTAGAGTTTAATTTTGGATAATGAAGCATATTCTACATAAAATATCTGCAAACCAGATTCAAATGTTTACTTTTCATTCTCAGTGAACTGGTCATAAAATTTCTCATAAGACCGTCGGTGTCAATTGAGAGGGAGACATAATTGTAGTATGAGTAAGATCACTTCCTGAATGTAAAAAAATAAATTCATAAAAGTTATTTGTGCCTTTAGGGTCTACAGTTTCCACATGATGAAAAAATACTTTCTGACATGCTGAACTCTATATTTAGCTGTAACAGATAAACGCAATTCATCATGAGCACTTGGATCTCATATTTCCTTACTGTTTCATGCTCTGTTTTTTAACATATACCAGCAGTCAGTAGGAACTTAGAAATTATTTCTCAAAAGTTGTTTTTAAGAGGTGCTGTGGCTTTACTCCAAAACTGTAATGGTTTTCAATATAATTTGTCCTATCTGAGTTTAATACAGGCTTCATAAAGTATTCCAATATATTAGTGACACTTTAATCATATTTGATCTGTCATATCACAAGGGCAACAGATATGACAGAAGCAGCTGAAGAAATTTCTCTTCTTTGGCTCACGTGAAAATGTGTCAGAATAAAAATGTTATGTTATGCTATCCTCATAGAATAAAGAGGCTCATGATTGTACTATTTATTTCGTAGAGACATAAAGTCTTTCTCCTTCACGATGAAAGAGGTGTCCTGACATGCCTTCAGATTAGTTGGTTCCTAGGACATTTGCTCTGCTTTCTTGATATTTCTTTTCTACAAGTTTGCATGTTATTCCAAGGCATCAAGGAAAACTGATAGTTTCTGTTTTGCTGGTCCTCTTAGCAATATGTTATCAATGGGACAGACCAACATGGATATACTGTAAGACGGTGAAGCAGTTCAGTTCCCGTCTAACTATGCATGAACAGAGTTAACATACACATGAGGGAAAATGATAAAGATGTACCAATACACCTGGGTAAAATCTAATTGCTGCTGGTGTTCTCTGATATTCAGCAAGAAGAAAAGTACTTCCACCAGTTTAAAACATTCACACCAAGTACCATTAGCAGTTTTGATTTACCCCGGTAAGAAGACCTCACCTTGAACTGCAGCTATAGAGCTTCTATTTGATTAAGTTTACCAACATCCAGTAATATTCTCCAAGGCCTATTGGACTATTTATTGGCCAAATAGGAGAATTAAATAGGTCTATTATAAGAATCAATAGGCTTAAATCTTTCAAGTCATTTGTAGTGGCACATTAGTCTACAGTTCCCCTAGGGGAATAAACTGTTTGATAGGTACTGGGAGCCCTAACTTGGCTCAAGTTAGGGAGTCAAATGAAATTCTGCCATTGGTTGCGGGAATATATCCTAACTATATCTCAAACTAGAGGAAAAAAACACAGTATAAGTTTTTCGTTATATGGTGTAATACGACCATATTCAATTGAGAATTCCACTTGTTATGCCATCTGACCTCATATGCCCCCAATTTGATTAATAAATTAAAATTGCATGGTATGACCCCAAGAAGTAATTTTAGCTCATTGCCCATATATAAGCCCCTACAGATGTTTATACAGAATATTTATGACATCATACTAATCAGATTGAATCAACAAGAAATGGCTAGTATCAGAAATCTTGATTTTATTATACTTTCTAGAGAGTGGGAGATTTATGAATTTTGAGGAGCTAGACACATCAATAAACATGTAGGTATCCAGTGTACAGGGCCATTTCAGTATGTACCATCTGTTGTGGGCTGAAATTTTATTCTTCCGTAATTTATATGTTGAAGCCCTAACTTCTAGTACCTCAAAATGTGTCTGTATTTGGAGGCAGGACATGCGTGTAAGGAGGTGATTAAGTTAAAATCAGGCCCTTGAGTGTGCCCTAATACAATCTGGCGATTTTCCTTATAAGAAGAGAAAATGTGAACACACCGAGAGATACCAAGATACACTTGCAGAGGAAATTCATGTGAGTATACAGTGGTTATGTGCACACCAAGGACAGAGGCCTCCAACAAACAAACAAACTCACCCACTGACATCTTGATCCTACAAAATGTGAAAAAATAAACTACATCGTTTAAGCCACCCAGTCTGTGGTATTTTGTTATGGCAGTCATAGCAAATTTGTACACCATCCAAAATAAAGGACAGATTATTACAACTTTCATCTTTGACTAAGAAGGAAGTAGAATACCTGTAAGATCTCCTTGGGTTCTTCCAGCGGTATAATCTGCACCTGGAAAAACTGCTTCATCAGTATACCAAATGACCTTAAAGACAGCTCTTTTTTTGTTTGTTTTTTGTTTTCTTTTGCTTTGTTTGTTTGTTTATTTGTTTGTTTTGAGATGGAGTCTCACTCTGTTACCCAGGCTGGAGTGCAGTGGTGCGATCTCGGCTCACTGCAAGCTCCGCCTCCTGGGTTCACGCCATTTTCCTGCCCCGGCCTCACGAGTAGCTGGGACTACAGGCACCTGCCACCACGCCCGGCTAATTTTTTTGTATTTTTGGTAGAGACGGGGTTTCACCGTGTTAGCCAGGATGGTCTCAATCTCCTGACCTCGTGATCCGTCCCTCTCGGCCTGCCAAAGTGCTGGGATCACAGGCGTGAGCCACCGCGCCCTGCCAAGGCAGCTCTTTTTGAGTAGGGCCCGGAGCAAGAAAGAGCTCTATATCAGGTTCAGGCTGTGATGCGAGGACACCTACTGTTAGGGGTAGAAGGGGTTTGAGTTACGGGGCGAATCCATATGGGTCTGCAGCAACCTCAATTCCTGCCTGCTCAGAAGAAAAAATTCGACTGAGGGGCATAAGGCAGAAAAAGACACCAAGGAAAGTTTCAGAGCAGGAGTGGAAGTTTATTTAAAAAAGCTTTTGAACAGGAAAGAAAAGTAAGCACACTTAGAAGAGACCCAGGTGGGCAACTTGAATGGTAAGTGTGGCTTTTATTTAACCTTGATTCTGGGACTTTATAGGCTGGTCCACTCCCAGTGTCTTGTTCCTTTTCCCATGATTCTAACCGTAGGGTGGGCTGGCCACCTATGCAGTACGCAGCATGTGCAGTGTGTTTAGGAAGTTGGACACATGCCCATCTGAGACTTTCTTCCCATTTCTGGTGGAATGCCCCGAGAAGCTCATACTCCGCCATTTTGTCTCTTAATGTGCATGCCTGGGCTCACTCACCCAATTCCTGAGATTTTATTGGAAGCTGATTACTAATCTCAAGTGTTTTCATCTGTTTGGGAAGTTGCCTCTCCCTGCTACCTGCATTCAATTAACACTTTAGTGTGACAGCTGTGGACCATCAGGAGATTATCTCTCCCTGGCGCCAGCTGCCAAATTATCATTTTTTGAGAGGCAATATGATAACCGCCAAAACATCACCTGATGATTGCCTGACATTTCTGGTGGGTGCAGGGAGAACCTTCTCCTGGCTGGCTCATACCTGTCTAACTACCTGAAACAGTACCACTTGGGGACATATGATCTGGCAGACCATATGGTATTGGAGATATTAGTGTTGGCAAAAGGATGTCAAGTGGAGTTTGTTTAAAAAAAAAAATCAGAACAAGAGTCATAACTCAGGCCCCAGGAATTCTGGAACAAGGTCATTCCGTAAGCCCTCACAATTTGAAATATTATGAATGTTTGATCCAGCAGTATGGGATTCCATACAACATTGTGTCGTCCCAGAGGATTTACATTATAGCAAGGAGCAGGACTGGTCACGTCTCAGAAGCTGCTGCTCTCTGGGAGCATTGAAACAACTTTTTAAAGACAACTTAAATACAAATTCAGAGGTGATACTTACAAGATTAGGGTGTCATTCTCCAAGACAATATATACCTTGAATTAAAAAACATTTATATAATGCTGCATTTCTATAGCAGGAAGAGATGAATCTGGGAACCAAGAAGTTCTCGTCAACTCGGAGACTCACTTATAAAATATTCTTATCCCTAAAACTGGAATTTGCAGGTTCAGAGGTCTTCAGCTCCAAATGAAGAACATTTATGCCAAAGGACCCAGCAAGATTAACATTTAATTATAAACTGTGACTGTTGCCTTGGCACTCCAGGCTCCTTGTGTGAAAGAACCAGAAGGTAATAACAGGAGTCACCACTCTGCCAGGGATAATCGATGCTGATCATCAAGAGGACATATGGTGACTTATATCCCATGGGGACAAAGAGGAATATGTGTGGTCCCCAGTTAAGCCTCCAGGATGTTTCTTTGGTACTCAGTTTCCATTGTCATAATACATGCAGCAATCCAGGCCTGAGCAGGGTATAGTAACAAGGGGCTCAGACCCTTCATGAATGATCATCTGTATCACACCACCAGGCAAGTCATCAATGTCAGCAGAGTTTCTATATTGATGTGAGAGAAACCTAGAATGGAGAGTGGAGAAGGAAAACAGCATCAGTGATGACCCAGAGACCAGCTAGATCTGTGGGAGTTGTGGTTCATCCCACCAACCTTCCTCTTCTAAGCTTCCTTCCGGAAGAGAGGTTCATAAAAATCCTGAAGAAGCTTTTGCTGGAATATATATAAAGTGAATCCAAGTAGCACATGGGGTGGACTATGATGGAAACATAGATATATTTTCCAGATCTTCATTTGAGGAAGGACTTGTTGACACAGCTACTGGGAGTCTCAGCAAACACCCTTCACTGGTCTAAAGCAACCCCTTGAAGGTTTCTTTTGCTGCAGAGACCTGCATTGCCTAAGGTCATGCCCCTCCGCAGGGTAGCTCATGTTCAATGATTGATGCAGAAGTATAGTGGTTTGGTCATCTTGGCACAACTTGGGAGAATCTCAATGGCTGTTCTAGCTTCAGAACTCCTCATGGGGTTTGGTTTCTTGAGGTTGGGCCTGCATCACAGGTTGACTTCTCTCTCTGCACGATCCTGCTTCCTTCCTCTCTTTTCCGTAGGTATTTATTGAAAAGTCTAACTCTAACTCTAACAAACATCCAGAACGCTAAGTTCCATATCAAAGTCCGTTTCCTGGAGAATCCAACTTTCAATACTTGCCCAACAACAGCCAGGTGTAAGACTTTCAGGGACATTAGATTTTGCTTGCAAGAAACAGAACCACCTCCTTAGGCAAGGTAGGTATGCTTGTGAGATTTTCTGAGCCCTTTGGTGTTATTCCCATTTTCTGTATCCAGCAGAGTATCACCACTGGAATTATTAGTATCTTATTTTTTCCAAAGCACAGTGATAACTTTGTCACTTTAGTGTCCCAGGAATAATAATAATTCAAACTCTGAATCAATCTTCAAATTTGGTTTTCAGCAATCTCAGCTCTAATATCACAAAAAGAAGTCTGTCAAAGGGGTCAGATAATAGTTCTGAGTTTTATTACTTTCCTTTAGGGAAGAATTTGAGATTTGATCTTTATCTGATTCTGTCAGGAAAAATCATCTTGGGCCATCTCATTTAAATTAGTTTTTAGCAGCAATTACCTGACTTTCCAGAGCTTCATCTTCTGTGGGTTCATCGCCCCTGGATACCTCAATCATACTTCAGTAGGTTCTTCCCCATTCCTGACATAGTCTGCTAGTTTACCATTCTGGAATTTAAAAGGGTACCTTCCTGACTTTCATCTTAACATAGCTCAATTAACTATTTCAGACACATTTTCTTGAGGGTCTGTTTCCTGCGGGTATGATATTAAGCTGTAGACATTAATTCTGGCCAATTTAAAGAGGAAAAAAAGGAATTAATTGGAAGTCAGGAATAGCTCAAATACTTGGAAGGAGACTAGAACAAACAAGCCTTAGAAAAGACAATGTCTAGAGTAGCTCTGGAGATATCGGTAACAGGAATTCATTATCTTATGATATTTCCTAAAAATCTCTCCTGTAGATTCTGAATCAATAAGTCTGATATGTGATTCGAGGATTCATATGTTTTACAAGGACCTGCGTAAAGTTTTACCCACAGAAACCTTGCTTCCACCACCTCTGTCCCTTGTGTCTACAGTCAACTTTGAAAATTCTAGAAAGTTTGATGGGTCATGGGATTTCTGATGTCAGATCATGGGGGTCCCTGTTAGGCAACCCACCAGAGGAAAGTTGGCTGTGAAGAAAAACATAAGAATTCTTCACTACAGGTGTTCTTACAAATGACCAAACCCATGGATTTTTTTTTCAATCTCCTTTTGTTATAATGTCTATTGTATTGTTCTTATAAGTCGAGTCCTGCATTGTTTTTGTTTTACAGGATTTAATGAGAACTACCTTATGCCCTAGTAAAAATTCATATTTGTAATTCTTTTTTTTTTGAGAAAGAGTCTCACTCTGTCACCCAGGCTGGAGTACAGTGGCGCCATCTCAGCTCACTGCAACCTCCACCTCCTGAGTTCAAGCAATTCTCCTGTCTCAGCCTCCAGAGTAGGTGGGACTACAGGCGCCATGCCTGTGTAAGTTTTGTATTTTTGGTAGAGAAGGGGTTTCACCATGTTGCCCAGGCTGGTCTGGAACTCCTGACCTCAGGTGATCCGCCCACCTCGGCCTCCCAAAGTGCTGGGATTACAGGCGTGAGCCACCGTTCCTGGCTCATATTCGTAATTCTTTCACGAGTACTTAAAAGATGAGTAAATGTTTTGGGGAAGGTTATAGAAAACTAAATATTTTCATCATGTTACATGAATTATTAATATCCTTACTTTTTGTATATTATTTCTATGAGAGGTAATTTATTCTATTCCCCTCATTACAGATTGTCATATTCTCTGTAAACTTCTAACATATTTGACTTTACTCATTTTACATTTATTTTATATGTATAAAGGTTCCCAATTGTTATTGCTTCATTGGATTTTAAATTCTACAAATGTAAATACCCTTCTTGTTCTCAGTTAATGTATTTTCCCTTAAGCTATGGTCTTACATTATTGCCACACTTACTTTCTTTTGGTTGTATTTTAGTTTTTGCTAAGTATGTCTTTTTTTCTTTTATTCAATGATTTATGATGTGCTATTTGAAACACAGAATAATATTAATAGAAGTGAAGTATGTATGTTTTATGGTGCATAAAAATTAAAATGAACACCTTTGACCTCTCTGTCACACTGACTCCCACCACTAGACTAAATGAGTTTCATCATTCACTCAACACCATTTTTGAAGTTTTATCACATTGGTATCTCTGAACAATAGTTAGTTTTCCTTTATGAGAATGTAATTTGATACATGCACTCTGAGCCTTCCTTTTGTTTCTACTAAATATTCTCTTTTAAGATCCATTCATATTCTTGCATACAGCTGCAGGTAAGTCATTTTCACTGCTAAATTATATTTCATTGTACAAATCCACAATTTATCAATACATTCTCCTGTTGGAAAGCTGAGCTTCCAGATTTGTTTCTATTGCAAAACAAAGCTATTTTGAACATTATTTTGCATATCTCCTAAGTCACATGTGTAAGAGTTCCCTTGGGGCAGTGATTCTCAAAGTGTGGTCTGTGGAACAACAGCATGAGCATCACTTGGGGACTTGTTAAAATGCAAATAATTAGGCCCCACCCCAGACTTGCTGAATCAGACTCAAGGGATGTTGGTAATCTGTGTGTAATTTTGATGCATGCTAAAGTTTGAGAACCACTGATTGAAGATGGAGATCAATCTATTTATCTATCTATCTCATCTCCCTAGGGAAGATATTGCTGAATTGCTGTCAGAGGTATATAACACATTCATCTTCACATGGTAAAATGAAAGGTAAGATTAAATGATTTCCTTGAGTATATCTGTGTGGACTGTTATGATCACTAGCTATGTACTCATATGGCTGTCCATATCCTCAGCAATACTTGGTGTTGTCAGATACTGTTTACCTTTTGCCCATTTAGTAAGTGATCAAATAATATATAAATGTTGCCATTATTTCCTTTCCCCTGATGATTAATAAGAGTTATTTCCATATAGTCATTGATGTTTTCAATAAAATATCTTTCATGTTTCTCGTCAGTTTTCCTTTTGGCTTATCTTTTTCTTACTGTTTTATGTAAGTTCATATATATATATTTAGAATACTAACACTTTGTCACATATATTTGGTAAGAATTTTTTTTACAGTTTGTGGCTAGCATTTTCACCCTTTTTATGAGATTTATGTGATGACTAGAACTTCTCAATTTTAGTGGAGTCACATTTATAATATTCTACTTTGTGTTTAGGGGCTGTATCTTAAGAACTACTTTTATATGACTAGGTCAGAAAGATGTTTCCTTCCATTTTGTAATGAAATATAGAAAATACTTATTGTGACTTTGCAGTAGTTAAAAATGGAAATAAAACATATTTTGTATATAGATCAGTGGTTGGATAGACTATACATGATACGAAATATTGATGACTTATAGAAGAGAATGTATCAGTGCTATATGTATTGATACATGGAGTGATAGGCTTTATTAAATTTAAAAATGTTTGAAGAATAGTGTGTATAGTATACTTATAAAACGAAAACAAAACAGGAGAGAAACAGAAAAAACATACCTGTGTGTTCATATATTTGTATATTCTTCCAGGACTGTAAAGAAAACTGTTCACTGGGATTAGAATGGTTAGTGATACAATAACCTATTTTATACAACCTTGTATTTTTAAACTTGCTCTAATAATCACAAAAATGTATGTTTTCCACCAATGAGAATATCTTTTCTTTTATGGCTATATTAGTAATACACACTAATTATTTAAAAAGCCAACATTACCAAAAATTCAATTAAGAGAGAAAAATTTACCAGAAAAAATTTACCACCATCGGAAAACAAGCATCAACATCATGATGGTGACCATCTTGCTAGGCACATAAACATGAACATCATTTTACCTAAATAGAAAAACTGTGTTTTTTTCTAAAGTAGGCACTCAAATAAAGAGTCTTTTAGGTAGGTGGGTAGTGCTTGACATGTAATCCTATCACTATTGAAAAACAGAGAAATTCCCCTCTCATTTGTCAATATTTATAATAATCCTTGCTTACTTGAACTTATTACTACATTCACTTCATAATCCCAAAAATAATATCAAACTGTAATCATCTCATCATCTCAACAGGGATTCCTGTCATGCTTTCAATATTGACGTAACTAAAATTTTTATTTCATCTTTTATGATAAGAGCACTTTGTTTTTTATTATTAGTCTTTCCTGCTTCAAGAGGTTTATGTATATTTACATTTTATGAGAAGATAATGCTGAATCGTGTCTCATATTTTAGTAATGACTGACGTTGTTAATCTAATGAATTATGTTATTTTCTGATTGTATCACTCAGGTTCTCCAGAGAAACAGAGTATATATATATATACACACACACACAGACACACATATATAAAAGTATATATATACACACACATATACATATATATGTGTGTGTGTATATATATGTGTGTATATATATGTGTAAAATAAGGAATTGGCTCACATGATTATTGAGGCTGAGAAGTCCAAAGATCTGCAGTTGCCCCACTGGAGAGCCAGGAGAACCAATAGAGTAATCCCAGTTCAAGTCCAAAGGCCTGAGTACCAGGATCGCCAATAGTTCAAGTTCCAGTCCAAAAGCCAGCAGGCTCAAAAGCCAAGAACAAATTATTCAGTTCAAGTCTGAAGACAGAAAAAAAAAAAAACAAAAAAAAAAAACAAAACAAAGCCAATGTCCCAGCTCAAGGCAGTTAGATAGAAAACATTCCCACAATCTTACTTGTGTGAAGTTAGCCTTTTTGTTCTATTCAGGCATTCAAATCATTGAATGAGGGCCACCCACATTATTTAGGGTAATCTGCTTTACTAAGTCTACTGATTCAAATGCTAATCTAATGAACAAACATGCTCACAGAGACACCCAGAATTATATTTGACCAAATATCTGTGGACCCTGTGGCTTAGTTAAATTGGCACATAAAGTGAACCATCATAAGTCCAGTCCCTGTCAACTTGGCATCCAGATACATCTCCCTAAACCACAATTAATCTCCAAATAAAGATAATAACCAGGCCATAATCCCTCCTAATATGATAAGACTATCCTTCATACAACAAAAAATGCACTAATCTTTTCCCAACAAGAAGAGGTAAAGTCCTTGAGGAATGTTTACTCTTCTTGATATCTGATAATTTAAATATTATGGTGTAAAATTTACAATACTTTGATACTATGATAAAGTCAGCCGATCATCTATTACATGATAAGGGAATAAAAAAAGGAAGAAAGCAAAGATTGCCCACACTCATATTCATAACAAAATAAGGAAGAGATACTCGTGATAATTACAGTCCTCATTTTGTAACTGGTAATATGGTCATAGCTGGCATTTACAACTGCCTTCTACTGCTCGTTCTGTATTCACTTTGTCTTCAGCAACCACCTCAGCTAGTTGTGCTTGTTTACCAGATGGGGTAACCTAAACCATTCTTGAAGGGTCTGGGCCATTAGTAATTCTACCTCAATTGAGTCTTGCAGTTTTCCGTTGAATTTGAGCAAAGATTAAGAGATGCCCTGGGGGATTTGCTATATTCCAGACATATTCTTCCCTACTGCTGTTGTAAAGTACTAGTCCAATTTATCCTGGTAGTTAGGATTTGTCATTCCAGGCAGCAGAGTACCTCTCTTCTCTGCCTGTTGATTCAGAGATATGAGAAAGCTAAAATGGCTGGATGGTGGTCCTAACTTGTAGTTCAATGAAATGATTGTCGTAGCTCCTGGTAGAAGCTTCCCTTCCTTTGGAACTAAGATATCTAGGCCAGCAGAGCAAAAGGTCATGGGAACAAGAAGGAAACATTTGCTAGTGGGTCACTAGAGGTAATAGTGAATAGTACCACTCTCATTTTTACCATTTGATTCCTATACCCATGAATCCAGGCTATCACATAAACAGCACCATATATTTGATGCTGATTTGGAGCATATATAGCCTTTTGGAGAAACTTTACCCAGCCCTGCCAAGTAATGCCACCTAAACGGCATTGTAACTGAGTTTTAAAAAATAACCATTCCACCATGCTATCAAGCTAACTACTTCAAGGTAGTGGAGAATATGGTAAGATCATTGAATTCCATGAGCATAAGCCGCTTGCACACTCTATTCGCTGTGAAATGGGCTCCTTAATCAGAAACAATGCTGTGTAGATTATCATGAAGGTGGATACGACATTCTGTGAATCCGTATATAATAGTTTTTGCAGAAGTATGGCATGTAGGGAAGGCAAATCCATATGCAGAGTAAGAGTCTATTCCAGCAGGAACAAAATGCTACCCCTTTCATGATGGAAGCGGTTCAGTGTAAGCAACCTGCCACCACATAGCTAGCTGATCACCCTAAGGGATGGTGCCATTCCGGGGACTCAGTGTTGGTCCCCATTGCTAACAGATTAGGTGCTCAGCACGGATGTAGCAAAGTTGATCTTAGTAGAAGTCCATGTTGCTGAGCCCACGTATTACCTCTATCCATTCCACTATGGCCACTTTGTTCATTATGTCATTGGACAATAACAGGGGTGACTGGGGAAGAAGGCTGAGTGGTATCCACAGAATAGGTTATGTTATCCACTTGATAATTAAAATCCTGCCTGCTGATTTTACTCTTTGGTAGGCATTCACATGGAACCCACATATCTGCATATTTTTGCCCATTCAGAGAAGTCTATTAACATACCCCTTCTTCAAATGTATTTGTAACTGATTTTTCAATCATGTCCCTTCCAAGTTCCTGACCATACAAATCATTGGCCACAGACTGTGAACTGACATATAATCAAACATCTGGCCATTACGTCTTCCAAGCAGAGGGAAACTTCAGGTGCATAGCTTGAAGTTCTGCATACTGGGAGGACTTTCCTTCACCACTGTGCTTTGGTAATGTCTCTGAAAGGGGCTATGGTGCTGTAGCTGTCACCTTTATGGTGGTGCCTACATATCTTGCAGGACCATCTATGAAACAGGCCCAAGTCTTCTGCTCCTCTGTTAACTAACCATAGAAAACTCCACATAATGCCATAGGTTCAGGCAAAGAGAGAAAAGTCAATATAGCAGGGTGAGGAACCATGGACTTTTGAGCCACTTCTTCATATAACCTACTTGTGCCTTCAGGACCTGTTCAGTGTATGTATATATATATATATATTAAACATTTTATAGATCAAGAACTCTGTGTGTGTGTGTGTGTGTGTGTGTATCTTTCATGTAATGATGGAATGATATTCTGAACATCCAATTTTATGACTTGATGGGTCAGGTAACACCCAGTTCATGATGGGAAGCTCAAGTAGCATGGTTACTTGGAGCCCGTGGTTAAGCATTCAGGTTCTACTAAGGCCCAGTGGCAGGCCAAAAGATGTTTCTCAAAAGGAGAGTAGTTGTCTCCAGAGGATGGCAGGACTTTACCCACAAATACTAAATGCCTGCACTGAGATTCACCTATAGGGGTCTGCCAGAGGCTCCAAACAGTATCTCTGTCTGCCACTGCCACTTCAGTCACCATTGGATCTGCTGGATCATATGGGCCAAATGGCAGAGAAGCTCACACAACAGACTGGAGATGTTGCAGAACCTTCTCTTGTTTTGAATTCCACCCAATGGTAGAAACTTTTTGGGTCACTCCATAAATAGGCCATAGTAATGCGCCCAAAGGAGGAATATTTTGCCTCTAAAATCCAAAGAGGATCTTTCGGTGTTGTGCCTCTTTTTTGGTTGTACAAGGGCCAGATTCAACAATTATCCTTCACCTTAGAACAGATATCTTACCATTGCCACACTGCTGGAACCCCAAAAATGTTACTGAGGTAGAAGGCCCTAGAACATTTTTTTCCTAGTGTATTTTCTACCATTTGACACACAAATGTCTTATCAGTGAGTCTAAAGTAGTTGCTACTTCTTGCTCATTAGGTCTAATCAGCATATCCTCAACGTAATGCTTTAGTGTGATATCTTGCGAAAGGGAAAAGTGATCAGGATTCCTGCGAAACAAATTATGACATGGCTGGATAATTGACACACTCCTGTGGCATAATAGTAGAGGCGTATTAATGGCCTTACCTGCTGAAAGTAAACTGCTTCTGAAGGATATTATGAGCAGCTATGGAGAACGAAAATATTTACTAGATCAAAACTGTATACCAGGCACAAGGGGATGTGTCAATTTTGCCAAAAGGATTAAACCACATCTGATACAGCAGCTGAAATTGGAGTCACCACCTGGTTAAGTGCACCATAACTCACTGTCATTTTCCAACACCCATATGTCTTCTGCATAAACCAAATAGGCCAGTTAAAAAATGATTTGGTGGAATCACCACCCCTACATGTTTCAAGCCTTAAAGATGGTACTAATTTCTGAAATCTTTTCAGAAATGTAGTATTGCTTCTGGTTTACTATTTTCCTAGGGAGAGGCAGTTGTAATGAATTACAGCTGGGCTTTCCCACCATAGTAGTCCTCGCTCCATAGATCAGGAAACCAATGTAGATATTCTGCCAGCTGCTGAGTATATCTATGCCATTTATGCACTCTGGAACGATGTAAATAGCCACAAGATGTTTTCTGTCTCCTGAAATTAGTGTTAGTTCAGAGCTGGTGTTCGCTATTCCCTGAAAGTTCTGATTATTTTCTTTTTCCCAATGTATAGTTACCCAGGAAAATGGCTCTAGGTCCCATTGGGAAAAGTTGGGAGAAAGATTAACAGCATACATTTTTGGCAGTGTATTGAGGTCCTTCCTCAAGGATGCCTAGCTTCCCCTTCATTCAAGGAGTTATGGGTCTGTAAACTGGCTCATGTCTAGGAATTGACGGAGGTACCATGAGTCTTTTTATGATTCAGGTTAGATTTTTGTTCATGTAGTCAAAAACTTTCCTGCTTATACAGATCAAGTAAGACTTCAGTAGGCTTCCTATCTGTTTCATTTCTAGAAACATCATGATCAACTAGCAAATACAATAGGTCTACACAGTTAAGACTATCCTGACTATTGATTTGTCTGTGCTGTTCATTACATTAACCATGCCCACCTTGCCTTTGGTGGTCGAGTGCCACAACTTGACCTCTGCCACAGTCCAATTGCTCCCATTGCGTTCAGGTTTCCAAACAGAATGGTTGTATTTCCCGCTTTAAGGTCTGGTTTACAGAGAAGAGCAATCATGGAGCTCTTCAAAAATACCAAGGCTCTCCTCAAAAATTTATTTCTCAAAATTTTGGTGGAAAAGATGTATTCTCAACTATCACGGTGACAACAATTTTAATATACTTAGCAACACATGCACAAAAGTGCAAGGCCCATATTAATAAATTTATAAAACAATTAACTATATAAATATGTAAATAATTGAAAATACATGTAATTATAAAATTAATGTAATCAAACTGATAATGATTTGAAAACTCAATTCATAATTTTAATATAACTTCAATCAGAATCACTATTTTAAGTAATTAAATATAATGACCATAATATTCACTTAGAAGTGCCTAAGGCTAGCTAAAAAAAATGAGAGAAAGTATACTAATTGAGGACTTGTGTTTTTGTATATTAAAAATATCCTACCGCCAATTAACAAAACATGATAGTACTTTCACGCTAATAGGCTAGGACATCAGGCATTAGAGATTACAAAGCACAGAAATATCCCAGTGCCAACTGGGAACTTAATATGGAATTAAAATAGTATGTCAATTCAGTAGGAGAAAAATGTGTCTATTTAATAAGTGATACAGGCTCAAATGGCTATCTATTTAGATAAAATAAAATGTGGTAGAATGTCTACTGCAAACCGTAGAAAAATAAATTTACAACTGTATATAAAAATTGAAAATTAAGAGAAATATCACAATGTTAAAGAGGGATTTGGGTTTTGGAATGAGATTTTTACACAAGACAACACAGAAGATTTGAAAATATAAGAAACATTCAGACTCTCCGCTATTTTGGGGTCTCCTTAATCTGGTCTTTCCTCTTTAATCATAATGACAATACTTTTTTTCTCTTAATATAATTTTAGCTGAATCACATATAAAAACATTTTACAACTCATTGCCTTCAAGATATTTTATACATTTAGTGGAGATTTTCTCTTATATTAAAGGGAAAAAGCCTTTTCCAACATAGTAGCCCTCGCTCTACAGATCAGGAAAGCAATGTGGAGATTCTGACAGTTGCTTAGTATTATCTATTCCAACTATGCATTCTAGAACTGGGGAGAGAGTCACAGGATATTTGCGTCTCCTGGAATTAGTGTCAGTTGAGAGCCAGTGTCCAGTAGTCCATGAAACGTCTAATTACTTCCTTTTACCCATATGCCGACTAATAACATTATAAATACAAAATTAAGTGCTTAGATACAATTTTAACTTGGGATACCTAAAGAGACACCTGAAATTATTGAGCCAAATGTATTCCTGTGAAATGACACTTAAACCAAATGTCCCCATCCATCCCACTAATTTCATCAAGATTAATAAGAAGTGTTTCTTCTTTTGGGGAGATTATTTGAATGATGCCATATTGAGTTCTGTGCTACGTTTGTGCATGATACCATTTCCCTTATTACACTTCATAACATCTTTTTCTATATATATACTAGTCTCTGCCCTTTATCTAGTATGTTCTTAACCTTAGCTGCATATTGGAATCACACGGGGAGCCATTTTAAAAAATGATACCTAAGTCCCACCGCAAAATATTATAATTTAATTTGAGGTGTGGCCTAGATTTCAGAAATCTGAGTATTTTATGAGGTGATTCAAATTTGCAGTCAGAGCTTGAGAACTTTTGTTTCTGATAAAGTGCTTGTTCTCATACTTGGAGCATATTAGAATCACCTGGAGAACTTTGACAAAATACTGATGCTTGGATTCTGCCTCAGTCCAATTAAAGCAGAGTCTCTGGGAGTAGGACATAGGCATTGGTGTATTTTGTTTTTGTGGTTGTTTTTCTTGCTTTTTTCTTTTCTTTTTGCCTCTGAGGTAATTCTAATGTTAATTTATGATTGAGAATTACTGATCTATCACTTAAGAAACTGATAAAAATACAAATTTCTGAGACCCACCACAATCTACTGAATCAGAAACTCCAGAGTTACCCGGTAATATAAGTCTGAACAAGACCTACAGGTGATACAGACATGCCTCTAATATATGAGAACGACTGAGCTACTCAGTCGTACTTAACCTTGGCAGTTAATTGGAGGCAGCTGTGATGTTTTAAAAATACTGATGCCTCGGTCCCTCTTCCTCATATAGTCTAATTTAATTTTGCTGGCGTGTGTTATTGACACTGGGATTTTTTTAAGTACCCCATATGACTAATATGTAGCCAAGATCAAAAACTACTTTCCTACTTTACTTTCCTAGGAAAAAAAGACTTTCCTAGTCTATGAGCAAGTTGAGAATAGAGATTATTACATAATCTGCTTTTTGATTCTGAATTTGACACAGCGTTTGACACTTAAAAGTATTGGGCCTAGAAAGATTATTTTTAAGTAACATCTACTGTGCTCCTCTATAAATAATCGGAATAGAAAATATATTCAAATGCTCAACTACCTTTTAAGTTTAAAATATATCAGACTTACGGGAACTGGAAGCTATTTGACACCAAATGAATCTGTTAGAGAAAAGGGAATTTAAAAAATATTCTCTCCAGGAAGACAGCGGTCATAATGATAGTTAATTTTTTAATGAAAACAGCTGCATTTCTTTGTGGCAAGATCTTCAAATTTTAAATTGTTTTAAACCAAAAGCAAGAAAGAAATATTTCATTATCCTCAAGGGAACAAAAAGCTTAATAACCAAATTTAGAACTTATTGAATATTTTCTTTTTTATTATCTTTCCATTAGTTATTGGAGTACAGGTGGTATTTGGTTACATGAGCAAGTTCTTTAGTGGAGATTTGTGAGATTTTGGTGCACCCATCACCCAAGCAGTATACACTGCACCATATTTGTAGTCTTTTATCCCTTGCTCTCCTCCCACTCTTTCCCTCAAGCCCCCAAAGTCCATTGTATCATTCTTATGCCTTTGTGTCCTTAGAGCTTAGCTCCCACATATCAGTGAGGACATACAATGTTTGGTTTTCCATTCCTGAGTTACTTCACTTAGAATGATAGTCTCCAATCTCATCCAGTTTCCTGCAAATGCTGTTAATTCATTCCTTTTTATGGCTGAGTAGTATTCCATCATATATATATGTATATGTATATATGTATATATGTGTATATATGTGTGTGTGTGTGTATATGTATATACCAGAGTTTCTTTATTCACTTATTGATTGATGGGCATATGGATTGGTTTCACAATTTTGCAATTGTGAATTGTGCTGCTATAAACATGCATGTGCAAGTATCTTTCTTGAATAATGACTTATTTTCCTCTGGGTAGGTACCCAGTAGTGGGATCGCTGGATCAAATGGTAGTTCTACTTTTAGTTCTTTAAGGAACCTCCACACTGTTTTCCATAGTGGCTGTAGTAGTGTACATTCCCACCAGCAGTGTAGAAGTGTTCCCTGATCACCGCATCTGTGCCAACATCTACTTTTTTTCGATTTTTTGATTATGGCCATTCTTGCAGGAGTAAATTTCCATTTCCCTGATCATTAGTGATGCTGAGCATTTTTTCACATGTTCATTGGCCATTTGAATATCTTCTTTTGAGAATTGTCTTAGCCAACTTTTTGATGGGATTTTTTTCTTACTGATTTGAGTTCGTTGTAGATTCTGGATATTAGTTCTTTGTCAGATTTATAGATTGTGAAGATTTTCTCCCACTCTGTGGGTTGTCTGTTTACCCTGCTGTCTGTTTCTTTTGCTGTGCAAAAGCTCTTTAGTTTAGGTTCCAGCTATTTACCTTTGTTTTTATTGCATTTGTTTTTGGGTTCTGGGTCATGAAATCCTTGCCTAAGCCAATGTCTAGAATGGTTTCTCCAATGCTATCTTCTAGAATTTTTATACTTTCAGGTCTTAGGTTTAAGTCCTTAATCCCTCTTGAATTGGTTTTTGTATGAGGTGAGAGATGAGGATCCAGTTTCATTCTTCTACATGTGGCTAGCCAGTTATCCCAGCACCATTTGTTGAAAAGGGTGTCCTTTCCCCACTTTACATTTTTGTTTGCTTTGTCAAAGATAACTTAGCTCTGTTTGGGTTTATTTCTGGGTTCTCTATTCTGTTCCACTGGTCTATGCGCCTTTTTTTATACCAGTACCATGCTGTGTTGGTGACTATGGCCTTATAGTATAGTTTGAAATAAGGTAGTGTGGTGCCTCCAGATTTGTTCTTTTTGCTTAGTCTTGCTTTGGCTATGTGGGCTCTTTCTTGTTTCCATATGAATTTTAGAATTGTTTTTTTCTAATTCCGTGAAGAATGATGGTGGTATTTTGATCGGGATAGCATTGAATTTATAGATTGCTTTTGGCAGTATGGTCATTTTCACGATATTGATTCCACCCATCCATGAGCACCGGCTGTGTTTCCATTTGTTTGTGTCATCTATGATTTCTTTCTTTCTTCTTTTTTTTTTTTTTTTTTTTTGAGACAGAATCTCTCACTGTCATCCAGGCTGGAGTGCAATGGCACGATCTTGGCTCACTGCGAGCTCCGCCTCCTGGGTTCATGCCATTCTCCTGCCTCAGCCTCCTGAGTAGCTGGGACTACAGGCACCCGCCACCACGCCTGGCTAATCTTTTTGTATTTTTAGTAGAGACGGGGTTTCACCATGTTAGCCAGGATGGTCTCAATCTCCTGACCTCATGATCCACCCGCCTTGGCCTCCCAAAGTGCTGGGATTACAGGCGTGAGCCACCGCGCCCCACCCCAGCCTCATTTTTTGAACATTATGTTCAACATGT
>NW_012100187.1:778764-785170 GCF_000951045.1 Mandrillus leucophaeus | reverse complement strand
GATTACAGGCATGAGTCACTGCGCCTGGCCGTCTTTCATATTGTCAGCTAACAGTGATATTTTGACTTCCTCTTTACACATTTGGATACCTTTTATTTATTTCTCTTTTCTGGTTGCTCTGGCTAGGACTTCCGGTACTACGATGAAGAGGAATGGTGAGAGTGGACATCCTTGTCTTCTCACAGATTTGAGAGGGAATGCTTTCAACTTTTCCCCATTCAGTATTATGTTGGCTGTGCGTTTCTCATAGATGGCTTTTTAACACTGAGGTATCTCCCTTGTATGCTGATTTTGCCAACAGCTTTAATCAAAAAGGGATGCTGGATTTTGTAGAATGCTTTTTCTACATCTATTGAGATGATCATCTGATTTTTGTTTTTAATTCTGTTTATGTGGCTTATCACATTTATTGACGTGCATATGGTAAATCATCCCTGCATCCCTGGTATAAAACCTACTTGATCATGGTGGATTACCTTTTTGATATGTTGTTGGATTCGTTAAGCTAGTATTTTGTTAAGGATTTTAACATCTATTTTCTGTCTTTTTTGTTTGTTTGTTTGTTTATACTTTAAGTTCTGGGATACATGTGCAGAACGTGCAGGTTTGTTACATAGGTATACACATACCATGGTGGTTTGCTGCACCCATCAACTCATCATCTACATTAGGTATTTCTCCTAATGCTATCCCTCCCCTAGCAACCCACCCCCCCGTCCCAGTGTGTGATATTCCCCTCCCTGTGTCTGTGTGTTCTCATTGTTCAACTCCCACTTATGAGTGAGAATATGCGGTGTTTGGTTTTCTGTTCCTGTGTTAGTTTGCTGAGAATGATGGTTTCCAGCTTTATCCATGTCCCTGCAAAGGACATGAACTCATCTTTTTTTTATAGTCGCATAGTGTTCCATGGTGTATACGTGCCACATTTCTTTAATCCAGTCTATTATTGATGGACATTTGGGTTGGTTCCAAGTCTTTGCTATTGTGAATAGTGCTGCACTAAACATATGTGTGCATGTGTCTTTATAGTAGAAAGTTTTAAAATCCTTTAGGTACATACCCAAAAATGGGATTGCTGGGTCAAATAGTATTTCTGGTGCTAGATCCTTGAGGAATTGCCACACTGTCTTCCACAATGGTTGAACTAATTTACACTCCCAACAGTGTGAAAGTGTTCCTATTTCTTTATATCCTGTCCAGCATCTGTAGTTTCCGGACTTTTCAATGATCACCATTCTCACTGGCATGAGATGGTATCTCATTGTGGTTTTGATTTGCATTTCTCCAATGACCAGTGATGATGAGCTTTTTTTAAATATGTTTATTGGCTGCATAAATATCTTCTATTCAAAAGTGTCTGTTCATATCCTTTGCCTGATTTTTCATGGGGTCTTTTTGTTTTTTGTTTTTGTTTGTTTTTGTTTTGTAAATTGGCTTAAGTTCCTTGTAGATTCTGGATATTAGCCCTTTGTCAGATGGATAGATTGCAAAAGTTTTTTCCCATTCTTTAGGCTGCCTGTTCACTTTGATGATAGTTTCTTTTGCTGTGCAGAAGCTCTTTAGTTTAATTAGATCCCATTTGTCGATTTTGGCTTTTGTTGCCATTGCTTTTGGGGTTTTAGTCATGAAGTCTTTGTCTATGTCTATGTCCTGAATGGTATTGCCTAGGTTTTCATCTTGGGTTTTTATGGTTTTAGGCCTTTTTTTGTATAAGGTATAAGGAAGGGGTCCAGTTTCAGTTTTCTGCAAATGGCTAGCCAGTTTCCCAACATCATTTATTAAATAGGGAATCCTTTCCCCATTGCTTGTTTTTGTCATGTTTGTCAATGATCACATGGTTATAGATGGGTGGCATTATTTCTGAGGACTTGGTTCTGTTCCATTGGTCTATATATATGTTTTGGTACCAATACCATGCTGTTTTGGTTACTATAGTTTTGTAGTATAATTTGAAGTCAGGTAGTATGATGCCTCCAGCTTTGTTCTTTTTGCTTAGGATTGTCTTGGCTATACAGTCTCTTTTGTGGTTCCATATGGAATTTAAAGTAGTTTTTTCTAATTCTGTGAGGAAAGTCAATGGTAGCTTGATGGGGATAGCATTGAAACTATAAATTACTTTGGGCAGCATGGCCATTTTCATGATATTGATTCTTCCTATTTGTGAGCATGGAATGTTTTTCCATTTGTTTGTGTCCTCTCTTATTTCCTTGAACAGTGGTTTGTAGTTCTCCTTGAAGAGGTCCTTCACATCCCTTGTAAGTTGTATTCCTAGGTATTTTATCCTCTTTGTAGCCATTGTGAATGGGAGTTGACTCATGATTTGGCTCTCTGTTTGTCTGTAATTCGTGTATAGGAATGCTTGTGAATTTTGCACATTGATTTTGTATCCTGAGACTTTGCAGAAGTTGCTTATCAGCTTAAGGAGATTTTGGGCTGAGATGATGGGGTTTTCAAAATATACAGTCATGTCATCTGCAAACAGAGACAATTTGAATTCCTCTCTTCCTATTTGAATACTGTTTATTTCTTTCTCTTGTCTGATTGCCCTGGCTAGAACTTCCAATACTATGTTGAATAGGAGTGGAGAGAGAGGGCATCCTTGTCTTGTGCTGGTTTTCAAAGGGAATGCTTCCAGCCTTTGCCCATTCAGTATGATATTGGCTGTGGGTTTGTCATAAATAACTCTTATTATTTTGAGATATGTTCCATCAATATCTAGTTTTTTGAGTGTTTTTAGCATGAAGGGGTGTTGAATTTCATAGAAGGACTTTTCTGCATCTATTGAGACAATCATGTGGTTTTTGTCATTGGTTCTGTTTGTGTGATGGATTATATTTATTGATTTGCATATGTTGAACCAGACTTCCCATTCCAGGGATGAAGGTGACTTGGTGCTGGTGGATTTCATTTGCTAGAATTTTATTGAGAATTTTTGCATTGATGTTCATCAGGGATATTGTCCTGAAATTTTCTTTTTGTTGTGTCTCTGCCAGATTTTGGTATCAGGATGTTGCTGGCCTCATAAAATGAGTTAGGGAAGAGTCTTTCTTTAGCTATTGTTTGGAATAGTGTAAGAAGGAATGGTACCAGCTCCACTTTGTACCTGTGGTAGAAATCAGCTGTGAATCCGTCTGGTCCTAGGCTTTTTTTGATTGGTAGGCTATTAATTACTGCCTCAATTTCAGAACTTGTTAGTGGTCTAGTCAAGGATTCCACATCTTCCTGATTTAGTATTGGGTGGGTGTATGTGTCCAGGAATTTATCAATTTTTTTCTAGATTTTCTAGTTTATTTACTGAGAGGTATTTATATTATTCTCTGATGGTAGTTTGTACTTCTGTGGGATGGGGTGTGATCTCCCCTTTATCATTTTTTAGTGTGTTTATTTGATTCTTTTCTCTTTTCTTCTTTATTAGTGTAGCTAGTGGTCTATTTTGTTAATCTTTTCAAAAAACCAGCTCCTGGATTCATTGATTTTTTGAAGGGCTTTTTGTATCTCTATCTCATTCAGTTCTGCTCTGATCTTAGTTATTTCTTGTCTTCTGCTAGCTTTTGAATTTGTTTGCTGTTGCTTCTCTAGTTCTTTTAATTGTAATGTTAGGGTGTTGATTTTAGATCTTTCCTGCTTTCTCCTGTGGGCCTTTAGTGCTATAAGTTTCCCTCTAAACACTGCTCTAGCTGTGTCCCAGAGATTCTGGTACATTGTGTCTTTGTTCTCATTGGTTTCTAAGAACTTATTTATGTCTGCCTTCATTTTGTTATGTACCCAGTAGTCATTCAAGAGCAGGTTGTTCAGTTTCCATGTAGTTGTGTGGTTTCGAGTGAGTTTCTTAATCCTGAGTTCTAATTTGTTTGCACTGTGGTCTGAGAGAGTGTTTGTTATGATTTTCATTCTTTTGCATTTGCTGAGGTGTGTTTTACTTCCAATTATGTGGTCAATTATAGAATAAGTGTGATGTGGTGCTGAGAAGAATGTATATTCTGTTGATTTGGGGTGGAGAGTTCTGTAGATATCTATTAGGTCTGCTGGGTCCAAAGCTGAGTTCAAGTCCTGAGAATTCTTGTTATTTTTCTGTCTCATTCATATGTCTAATATTGACAGTGGGGTGTTAATGTCTCCCACTATTATTGTGGGAGTCTAAGTCTGTTGAAGATCTCTAAGAACTTGCTTTATGAATCTGGGTGCTCCTGTATCAGGTGCATATATATTTAGGATAGTTAGCTCTTCTTGTTGCGTTGATGTTTTTGCCATTGTGTAATGCGCTTCTTTGTCTTTTTTGATCTTCGTTGGCTTAAAATCTGTTTATCAGAGACTAGGATTATAGGATTACAACCTCTGCTTTTTTTTTTTTTTTTTTTGCTTCCACTTGCTTGGTATATATTCCTCCATCCCTTTATTTTGAGCCTATGTGTGTCTTTTCACGTGAAATGGGTCTCCTGAATACAGCACACCAAGGGGTCTTGACTCTATCCAATTTGCCAGTCTGTGTCTTTAATTGGGGCATTTAGCCCGTTTACATTTAAGTTTAATATTGGTATGTGTGAATTTGATCTTGTCATTATGATGCTAGCTAGTTATTTTGCCTATTAGTTTAGCATCTATTTTCATCAAGGATATTGGTCACTAATTTTCTTCTTTCATTTTGTTCTTTTGATTTTGGTATTAGGGTGATGCTGGCTTCATAGAATGAATTAGGTTGGGTTCCTTCATTCTCTATCTTGTGGTATAATGTAAAATGGATTGGTACCAATCCTTCTTTGAAGGTCTTGCAGAATTCAGCTGTGAATCCATCTGGTCCTGAACTTTTTGTTTATTGGTAATTTTTAAATTACCATTTCAATCTCACTGCTTGTTACTGGTCTTTTTAGGGTATCCAATTCTTTCTGATTTAAGCTAGGAGGGTTATATTTTTCCAGAAATTTATCCATCTCTTCTAGGTTTTCTAGTTTATATGTGTGAAGGTGTTCATAGTAGCCTTGAATGATCTTTTGTATTTCAGTGGTGTCAGTTGTAATATCTACTGTTTTGTTTCTTAGTGAGGTTATTTGGATTTTCTCTCTTCTTTTCTTGGTTAATCTTGCTAATGGTCTATCAGTATTATTTATCTTTTCAAATAACCAGCTTTTTGCTTCATTTATCTTTTTAAAAAAAATTTCATTTACTTCTGCTCTGATCTTGGTTATTTCCTTTCTTCTGCTGGGTTTAGATTTTATTCTTGTTTCTCTAGTTCCTTGAGATGTGACCTTAGAATGTCACTTTGTGCTCTTTTAGTCTTTTTGATGTAGATGTTTATGGCTATGAACTTTCCTCTTAGCACCACCTTTCCTGTATTCCAGATGTTTTGGTAAGTTGTATCATTATTTTCGTTCAGTTTGAATAATTTTTTAATTTCCATCCTGATTTCTTTTTTGACCCAATGCTCATTCAGGAGCAGGTTATTTAATTTCCATGTATTTGCATGGTTTTGAAGGTTCCTTTTGGAGGTGATTTCCAGTTTCATTACACTGTGGTCTGAGAGAGTGCTTGATATAGTTTCAATTTTCTGAAATTTATTGAGGCTGATTTTATGGCCTATCATATGGTCTATCTTGGAGAAAGTTCCATGTGCTATCGAATAGAATGTGTATTCTGCATTTGTTGCATGAAATCTTCTGTACATATCTGTTAAGTCCATTTGTTCTAAGTTATAGTTTAAATCCATTGTTTCTTTGTTGACTTCCTGTCTCAATTACCTGTCTAGTACTGTCAGTGGAGTATTGAAGTCCCCCACTATTATTATGTTGCTATCTATCTCATGTCTTAGGTCTATTAGTAAATTGTTTTATAAATTTGAGAGCTCCAGTGTCATATATATATGTTTAGGATTGTGACATTTTCCTGTTGGACAAGGCTTTTTACCATTATATAATGTCCCTCCCTGTCTCTTTTAACTGCTGTTGCTTTAAAGTTTGTTTGGTCTGATATAAGAATAGGTACCCCTGCTCACTTTTGGTGTCCATTTTCAATAAATGCCTCTTTGCACACCTTTACTAAGTTTATGTGAGTCCTTATGTGTTAGGTGAGTCTCCTGAAGGCAGCAGATAGTTGGTGAGTTCTTTCCTATGGATTCTGCAGTTCTGTATCTTTTAAGTGGAGCATTTAGTCTATTTACATTTAATATTAGTATTGAAATGTGAGGTACTGTTGCATCCATCATGCTCTTTGTTGCCTGTGTACTTTGGATTTTTTTGTTTTCTGTTTCTATGTTTTAACTTGTATTTGTTAATAGGTACTGTGTGATTTATGCTTTAAGGAGGTTGTCTTCTGATGTGTTTCCAGAATTTGTTTCAAGATTTAGAGTCCTTTTAGCAGTTCTTGTAGTGGTGGCTTGGTAGTGGCAAAATCTCTTAGCATTTTTTTTTTTTTT
>NW_012100187.1:776130-778714 GCF_000951045.1 Mandrillus leucophaeus | reverse complement strand
TATCTTTCCTTCACGTATGATGCTTAGTTTCACTAGATACAAAATTATTGTCTGAAAATTGTTTTGTTTGAGGAGGCTGAAGATAGGGCCCCCATCCCTTCTAGCTTGTAGGGTTTCTCCTGGTGCTTCTGTCTCACAGCTCTTAAGACTCTTTCCTTCATCTGAACGTTGGATAACCTGATGACAATGTGCCTAGGTAATGATCTTTTTGCAATGAATTTCCCAAGTGTTCTTTGAGCGTCTTGTATTTGGATATCTAGGTCTCTAGCAAGGCCAGGAAAGTTTTCCTTGATTATTCCCCCAAATATATTTTCTAAGCTTGTAGAGTTTTCTTCTTCCTCAGGAACACCAATTATTCTTAGGTTTAGTCATTTAACTTCAAGACTTCTTGAAGACTTTGTTCTTATTTTCTTATTCTTTTTTCTTTGTCTTTGTTGGATTGGGTTAATTCAAAGACTTTGTCTTTGAGCTCTGAATTTCTTTCTTCTACTTGTTCAATTCTATTGCGGAGACTTTCCAGAGTATTTTGCATTTCTATAAGTGTGTCCAACGTTTCCTGAATTTTTTATTGTTTCTTCTTTAAACTGTCTCTTTCCTTGAATATTTCTCCCTTCGCTTCTTGTATCATTTTTTGAATTTCCTTGTATTGGACTTTGCCTTTCTCTGGTGCCTCCCTGATTAGCTTAATAACTAACCTCTTGAATTCTTTTTCAGGTAAATCAGGGATTTCTTTTTGGTTTGGATCCATTGCTGGTGAACTAGCGTGATTTTGTGGGGGTGTTGAAGAGCCTTGTTTTGTCATATTACCAGGGTTCGTTTTCTGGTTCCTTATCATTTGGGCAGGCTCTGTCAGAGGGAAGTTCTAGGGCTGAAGGCTGTTGTTCAGATTCTTTTCTCCCATTGTGTGTTCCCTTGATGTAGTACTCTCCCCTTTTTCCTATGGATGTGGCTTCCTGTGAGCTGAACTGCAGTGATTGTTGTCTGTCTTCTGGGTTTAGCTACCCAGCAAGTCTGCCTGGCTCTGGGTTGGTACTGGGGGTTGTCTGCACAGAGTCCTGTGATGTAAAACATCTATGGGTCTCTCAGTCATAGATGCCAGCGCCTGTTCTGGTGGAGGTGGCAGGAAGCATGCAATGGACTCTGTCAGGGTTCTTAGCTTTAGTGGTTTAATGCTGTATCTTTGTGCTGGTTGGCCTCCTGCTGGGAGGTGGCACGTTCCAGGAAGCATCAGCTGTGTAGCATGGAGAGGGACCGGTGGTGGGCGGAGCCCTAGAACTCCCAAGATTATATGGCCTTTGTGTTCTGCTACCAGGGTGGCTAGGGAAGGACCATCTGGTGGGGGCAAGGTTACGTGTGTCTGAGCTCAGACTCTCCTTGGGCAGGTCTCGCTGCGGCAGCTGTGGGGGATGGGGGTGAGATTCGCAGGTCACTGGAGTTGTGTACCTGAGAGGATTATGGCTGCCTCTGCTGAGTCATGCAGGTTTTCAGGGAAGTTGGGGAAAGCTGGCAGTCACAGGCCTCACCCAGCTCCTGCACAAACTGAAGGGCTACTCTCACTCCCACCATGCTCCCCTCACAGCCCCAAGTCTGTTTCCCCGTGGTGGGTGAGCTGGGCTTGAAAACTTGCCCCAGGCTACCCACCTCCCAACTGTGAAAGAAAAGGGCTTGGTTCTTCCCCTGCCTGTGGAGCCTGCACACCAGATTTGCACCCTCCCCCGAGTTCTGGCCAGAAGGCTTCTTGCTCTGTTTAAATGGTTACAAAGTTCAGCTGGAGATTTCCTTCTCCCTATGGAGTTTTACGCCCTGCTCCTCTGGCCGCCCTCCTGATGGATCCTTGTGTGCCAGGCAGGAATGACCTGCCAGGGGCCCCAGCAAGCTCCCAAGGCCTTTCTGCTGCTTCCTCCTCTACCCCTGTGTTTCACTCAGCTCTCTAAATTGACTCAGCTCCAGGTAAGGTCGGAAACGTTTCCTGCAAACAAACTTTCAGATTCTCCAGTGGCGGGGGGTGTGTTCTGGGGAGGAGGCTCTCTCTTTCCCACTTCTGCAGTTGGGACACTCACAATATTTGAGGTGTCTCCCAGGTCCTGCAGGAGCAGTCTGCTCCCTTCAGAGGTGTCTCATGCGTCCGTGTGAAGAGAGTCCACCAACAGGCTTTGTGTGAGCAACAAGGCTCACCTGGGTGCAGGCGGGCTCAGTCCCAAAAGAGAGTCTGCAAAAGGTGGTGGGATTATCATTAGTTCTTATACGTTTTGGGATAGGTGGTGGAGTTAGGAGCAATGTTTTGCGGGCAGGGGGTGGATCTCACAAAGTACATTCTCAAGGGTGGGGAGAATTACAAAGAACCTTCTTATGGGTGGGCGAGATGACAAAGTACTTTGATCAGTTAGGGTGGGGCAGAAACAAATTACAATGGTGGAATGTCATCTGTTAAGGCTATTTCCACTTCTTTTGTGGATCTTCAGTTGCTTCAGGCCATCTGGATGTATACCTGCAGGTCACTGGTGGCTTAGCTTGGGCTCAGAGGCCTGACAAGAGGGTCCGTGGGTCCTCTCAGGATTTCTGGTTTGTTTGTGGACTCGATCTG